>NW_025746379.1:30000-92500 GCF_021184085.1 Oncorhynchus gorbuscha
GATACAGAGTAACAGGTAGATACAGAGTAACAGAGTAACAGGTAGATACAGAGTAACAGAGTAACAGGTAGATACAGAGTAACAGGTAGATACAGAGTAACAGGTAGATACAGAGTAACAGGTAGATACAGAGTAACAGGTAGATACAGAGTAACAGATAGATACAGAGTAACAGGTAGATACAGAGTAACAGAGTAACAGGTAGATACAGAGTAACAGAGTAACAGGTAGAGACAGTAACAGAGTAACAGGTAGATACAGAGTAACAGGTAGATACAGAGTAACAGGAAGATTCAGAGTAACAGGTAGATACAGAGTAACAGGTAGATTCAGAGTAACAGGTAGATACAGAGTAACAGGTAGATACAGAGTAACAGAGTAACAGGTAGATTCAGAGTAACAGGTAGATTCAGAGTAACAGGTAGACACAGAGTAACAGAGTAACAGGTAGATACAGAGTAACAGGTAGATACAGAGTAACAGGTAGATACAGAGTAACAGAGTAACAGGTAGATACAGAGTAACAGGTAGATACAGAGTAACAGGTAGATACAGAGTAACAGAGTAACAGGTAGATACAGAGTAACAGGTAGATACAGAGTAACAGAGTAACAGGTAGATACAGAGTAACAGGTAGATACAGAGTAACAGAGTAACAGGTAGATACAGAGTAACAGGTAGATACAGAGTAACAGCGTAACAGGTAGATACAGAGTAACAGGTAGAGACAGAGTAACAGAGTAACAGGTAGATACAGAGTAACAGAGTAACAGGTAGATAACAGAGTAACAGGTAGATACAGAGTAACAGAGTAACAGGTAGATACAGAGTAACAGAGTAACAGGTAGATACAGAGTAACAGGTAGATACAGAGTAACAGGTAGATACAGAGTAACAGGTAGATACAGAGTAACAGGTAGAGACAGAGTAACAGGTAGATACAGAGTAACAGGTAGATACAGAGTAACAGGTAGATACAGAGTAACAGAGTAACAGGTAGATACAGAGTAACAGGTAGACACAGAGTAACAGAGTAACAGGTAGATACAGAGTAACAGGTAGATACAGAGTAACAGGTAGATACAGAGTAACAGGTAGATACAGAGTAACAGGTAGATACAGAGTAACAGAGTAACAGGTAGATACAGAGTAACAGGTAGATACAGAGTAACAGGTAGATACAGAGTAACAGAGTAACAGGTAGATACAGAGTAACAGGTGGATACAGAGTAACAGAGTAACAGGTAGATACAGAGTAACAGGTAGATACAGAGTAACAGGGTAACAGGTAGATACAGAGTAACAGGTAGATACAGAGTAACAGGTAGAGACAGAGTAACAGGTAGATACAGAGTAACAGGTAGATACAGAGTAACAGGTAGATACAGAGTAACAGAGTAACAGGTAGATACAGAGTAACAGAGTAACAGGTAGATACAGAGTAACAGGTAGAGACAGAGTAACAGGTAGATTCAGAGTAACAGGTAGAGACAGAGTAACAGGTAGATACAGAGTAACAGGTAGGTACAGAGTAACAGGTAGATACAGAGTAACAGGTAGATACAGAGTAACAGGTAGATTCAGAGTAACAGGTAGATACAGAGTAACAGAGTAACAGGTAGATACAGAGTAACAGGTAGATACAGAGTAACAGAGTAACAGGTAGATACAGAGTAACAGGTAGATACAGAGTAACAGAGTAACAGGTAGATACAGAGTAACAGGTAGATACAGAGTAACAGGTAGATACAGAGTAACAGAGTAACAGGTAGATACAGAGTAACAGGTAGATACAGAGTAACATGTAGATACAGAGTAACAGGTAGATACAGAGTAACAGAGTAACAGGTAGATACAGAGTAACAGGTAGATTCAGAGTAACAGGTAGATACAGAGTAACAGAGTAACAGGTAGATACAGAGTAACAGGTAGATACAGAGTAACAGAGTAACAGGTAGATACAGAGTAACAGGTAGATTCAGAGTAACAGGTAGATACAGAGTAACAGGTAGATACAGAGTAACAGGTAGATACAGAGTAACAGGTAGATACAGAGTAACAGAGTAACAGGTAGATACAGAGTAACAGGTAGATACAGAGTAACAGGAAGATTCAGAGTAACAGGTAGATACAGAGTAACAGGTAGATTCAGAGTAACAGGTAGATACAGAGTAACAGGTAGATACAGAGTAACAGAGTAACAGGTAGATTCAGAGTAACAGGATTAGAGTAACAGGTAGACACAGAGTAACAGTAACAGGTAGATACAGAGTAACAGGTAGATACAGAGTAACAGGTAGATACAGAGTAACAGAGTAACAGGTAGATACAGAGTAACAGGTAGATACAGTAACAGGTAGATACAGAGTAACAGGTAGATACAGAGTAACAGAGTAACAGGTAGATACAGAGTAACAGGTAGATACAGAGTAACAGGTAGATACAGAGTAACAGGAAGATTCAGAGTAACAGGTAGATACAGAGTAACAGGTAGAGTAACAGGTAGATACAGAGTAACAGGTAGATACAGAGTAACAGAGTAACAGGTAGATACAGAGTAACAGGTAGATACAGAGTAACAGAGTAACAGTAGATACAGATAACAGAGTAACAGGTAGATACAGAGTAACAGAGTAACAGGTAGATACAGAGTAACAGGTAGATACAGAGTAACAGAGTAACAGGTAGATACAGAGTAACAGGTAGATACAGAGGTAGAACAGAGTAACAGGTAGATACAGAGTAACAGGTAGATAACAGAGTAGATACAGAGTAACAGGTAGATACAGAGTAACAGGTAGATACAGAGTAACAGGTAGATACAGTAACAGGTAACAGAGTAACAGGTAGATACAGAGTAACAGGTAGATACAGGTAGATACAGAGAGTAACAGGTAGATACAGAGTAACAGAGTAACAGGTAGATACAGAGTAACAGAGTAACAGGTAGATACAGAGTAACAGGTAGATACAGAGTAACAGGTAGATACAGAGTAACAGAGTAACAGGTAGATACAGAGTAACAGGTAGAGACAGAGTAACAGGTAGATACAGAGTAACAGGTAGATACAGAGTAACAGGTAGATACAGAGTAACAGAGTAACAGGTAGATACAGAGTAACAGGTAGATACAGAGTAACAGAGTAACAGGTAGATACAGAGTAACAGGTAGATACAGAGTAACAGGTAGATACAGAGTAACAGGTAGATACAGAGTAACAGGTAGATACAGAGTAACAGAGTAACAGGTAGATACAGAGTAACAGGTAGATACAGAGTAACAGGTAGATACAGAGTAACAGAGTAACAGGTAGATACAGAGTAACAGGTGGATACAGAGTAACAGAGTAACAGGTAGATACAGAGTAACAGGTAGATACAGAGTAACAGAGTAACAGGTAGATACAGAGTAACAGGTAGATACAGAGTAACAGGTAGAGACAGAGTAACAGGTAGATACAGAGTAACAGGTAGATACAGAGTAACAGGTAGATACAGAGTAACAGGTAGATACAGAGTAACAGAGTAACAGGTAGATACAGAGTAACAGAGTAACAGGTAGATACAGAGTAACAGGTAGAGACAGAGTAACAGGTAGAGACAGAGTAACAGGTAGATTCAGAGTAACAGGTAGAGACAGAGTAACAGGTAGATACAGAGTAACAGGTAGATACAGAGTAACAGGTAGGTACAGAGGTAGATACAGAGTAACAGGTAGATACAGAGTAACAGGTAGATACAGAGTAACAGGTAGATACAGAGTAACAGAGTAACAGGTAGATACAGAGTAACAGGTAGATACAGAGTAACAGAGTAACAGGTAGATACAGAGTAACAGGTAGATACAGAGTAACAGAGTAACAGGTAGATACAGAGTAACAGGTAGATACAGAGTAACAGGTAGATACAGAGTAACAGAGTAACAGGTAGATACAGAGTAACAGGTAGATACAGAGTAACAGTAGATACAGAGTAGTAAGGTACAGAGTAACAGAGTAACAGGTAGATACAGAGTAACAGGTAGATACAGAGTAACAGGTAACAGGTAGATACAGAGTAACAGGTAGATACAGAGTAACAGTAACAGGTAGATACAGAGTAACAGTAGATTCAGAGTAACAGAGTAACAGTAACAGGTAGATACAGAGTAACAGGTAGATACAGAGTAACAGTAGTACAGAGTAACAGAGTAACAGGTAGATACAGAGTAACAGGTAGATACAGAGTAACAGAGTAACAGGTAGATAAGTAACAGGTAGACACAGAGTAACAGGTAGATACAGAGTAACAGATACAGAGTAACAGGTAGATACAGAGTAACAGGTAGAGACAGAGTAACAGGTAGATACAGAGTAACAGGTAGAGACAGAGTAACAGAGTAACAGGTAGATACAGAGTAACAGGTAGATACAGAGTAACAGAGTAACAGGTAGATACAGAGTAACAGTAGAGACAGATAACAGGTAACAGAGTAGATACAGAGTAACAGGTAGAACAGGTAACAGGTAGAGACAGAGTAACAGGTAGATACAGGTAGATACAGTAACAGAGTAACAGGTAGATACAGAGTAACAGGTAGATAACAGGTAGACAGAGTAACAGGTAGATACAGAGTAACAGGTAGATACAGAGTAACAGGTAGATACAGAGTAACAGGTAGATACAGAGTAACAGAGTAACAGGTAGATACAGAGTAACAGGTAGTAGAGTAACAGAGTAACAGGTAGATACAGAGTAACAGGTAGATACAGAGTAACAGGTAGATACAGAGTAACAGGTAGATACAGAGTAACAGGTAGATACAGAGTAACAGATAGATACAGAGTTACAGGTAGATACAGAGTAACAGGTAGATACAGAGTAACAGAGTAACAGGTATATACAGAGTAACAGGTAGCTACAGAGTAACAGAGTAACAGGCAGATACAGAGTAACAGGTAGATACAGAGTAACAGGTAGATACAGAGTAACAGGTAGATACAGAGTAACAGGTAGAGACAGAGTAACAGGTAGATACAGAGTAACAGGTAGATACAGAGTAACAGAGTAACAGGTAGATACAGAGTAACAGGTAGATACAGAGTAACAGGTAGATACAGAGTAACAGGTAGAGACAGAGTAACAGGTAGATACAGAGTAACAGGTAGATACAGAGTAACAGGTAGATACAGAGTAACAGGTAGAGACAGAGTAACAGGTAGATACAGAGTAACAGGTAGATACAGAGTAACAGAATAACAGGTAGAGACAGAGTAACAGAGTAACAGGTAGATACAGAGTAACAGGTATATACAGAGTAACAGAGTAACAGGTAGATACAGAGTAACAGAATAACAGGTAGAGACAGAGTAACAGAGTAACAGGTAGATACAGAGTAACAGAATAACAGGTAGATACAGAGTAACAGGTAGATACAGAGTAACAGGTAGATACAGAGTAACAGGTAGATACAGAGTAACAGAGTAACAGGTAGAGACAGAGTAACAGGTAGATACAGAGAAACAGGTAGATACAGAGTAACAGGTAGATACAGAGTAACAGAGTAACAGGTAGAGACAGAGTAACAGGTAGAGACAGAGTAACAGGTAGATACAGAGTAACAGTGTAGAGACAGAGTAACAGGTGGTAGATACAGAGTAACAGGTAACAGGTAGATACAGAGTAACAGGTAGATACAGAGTAACAGGCAGATACAGAGTAACAGGTAGTACAGAGTAACAGGTAGAGACAGAGTAACAGGTAGATACAGAGTAACAGAGTAACAGGTAGATACAGAGTAACAGAGTAACAGGTAGAGACAGAGTAACAGGTAGATACAGAGTAACAGGTAGATACAGAGTAACAGAGTAACAGGTAGATACAGAGTAACAGGTAGATACAGAGTAACAGGTAGATACAGAGTAACAGGTAGATACAGAGTAACAGGTAGATACAGAGTAACAGGTAGATACAGAGTAACAGAGTAACAGGTAACGGGTCAACTCCCTGAACCTACAGACAGACAGAGTAACAGGTAGATACAGAGTAACAGGTAGATACAGAGTAACAGGTAGAGACTCACAGTTCTGTGTTCCCAGTATGAACCACCTTCAGGTAACGGGTCAACTCCCTGAACCTACAGACATAAACTAAATAAGGAAATATCATGTACAGTGATGGTGTGTGATGGTGTGTGATGGTGTGTGATGGTATGTGATGGTGTGTGATGGTGTGTGTTGGTGTGTGATGGTGTGTGATGGTGTGTGTTGGTGTGTGTTGGTGTGTGTTGGTGTGTGATGGTGTGTGTTGGTGTGTGATGGTGTGTGATGGTGTGTGATGGTGTGTGTGTGTGTGTGTGTTGTGTGTGTGTGTGTTGGTGTGTGTTGGTGTGTGATGGTGTGTGTTGGTGTGTGTGTGATGGTGTGTGATGGTGTGTGTTGGTGTGTGATGGTGTGTGATGGTGTGTGATAGTGTGTGTTGGTGTGTGATGGTGTGTGATGGTGTGTGTTGGTGTGTGATGGTGTGTGATGGTGTGTGTTGGTGTGTGATGGTGTGTGATGGTGTGTGTTGGTGTGTGATGGTGTGTGATGGTGTGTGATGGTGTGTGATGGTGTGTGATGGTGTGTGTTGTGTGTGTGTTGGTGTGTGTTGGTGTGTGATGGTGTGTGATGGTGTGTGTTGGTGTGTGTGTGATGGTGTGTGATGGTGTGTGATGGTGTGTGATGGTGTGTGATGGTGTGTGATGGTGTGTGATGGTGTGTGATGGTGTGTGATGGTGTGTGATGGTGTGTGATGGTGTGTTGGTGTGTGATGTGTGTGTTGGTGTGTGTTGGTGTGTGATGGTGTGTGTTGGTGTGTGATGGTGTGTGATGGTGTGTGATGGTGTGTGTTGGTGTGTGTTGGTGTGTGATGGTGTGTGATGGTGTGTGATGGTGTGTGATGGTGTGTGATGGTGTGTGTTGGTGTGTGTTGGTGTGTGTGTGATGGTGTGTGTTGGTGTGTGTTGGTGTGTGATGGTGTGTGTTGGTGTGTGATGGTGTGTGATGGTGTGTGATGGTGTGTGATGGTGTGTGTTGGTGTGTGATGGTGTGTGATGGTGTGTGATGGTGTGTGTTGGTGTGTGTTGGTGTGTGATGGTGTGTGATGGTGTGATGGTGTGTGATGGTGTGTGATGGTGTGTGATGGTGTGTGTTGTGTGTGATGGTGTGTGTTGGTGTGTGTTGGTGTGTGTGTGTTGGTGTGTGAAGGTGTGTGATGGTGTGTGTTGGTGTGTGTTGGTGTGTGTGTGATGGTGTGTGATGGTGTGTGTTGGTGTGTGTTGGTGTGTGATGGTGTGTGTTGGTGTGTGATGGTGTGTTTGGTGTGTGACTGGTGTGTGTTGGTGTGTGTGTGTTGGTGTGTGATGGTGTGTGTTGGTGTGTGTTTGTGTGTTGGTGTGTGTTGGTGTGTGTGTGATGGTACAAAGGTGATGGTGTGTGTTGGTGTGTGATGGTGTGTGTTGGTGTGATAAACATGTGTGTGATGGTGTGTGATGGTGTGTGTTGGTGTGTGTGTGATGGTGTGTGTTGTGTGTGTGGGTGTGGGTGATGGTGTGTGTGTGACAGAGTCAGTACTAAGGAATCCCCTCTAGAGGATATTTAACACAAGGAGCAAACAGCTAACAGACATAAAGTTACAAGAATATCCAAGTTTGCAGCACAGCAAATACTGTATTACAAAGTTGACTGATGAACGTGACCTGCAAATTAATTACTTAAAAATCATACAATATCATTTTCTGGATTTTTGTTTTAGATTCCGTCTCTCACAGTTGAAGTGTACCTATGATAAACATTACAGACCTCTACATGCTTTGTAAGTAGGAAAACCTGCAACAGACCTGGTGGACCAGGTGACTGCAGATATTGATTGTGATGGTAATACCTGGTCCAGTCTCTGTAATGTCTCAGCAGGACAACAGACCTGGTGGACCAGGTGACTGCAGATATTGATTGTAAATACCTGGTGAGTCTCTGTAATGTTTCAGCTCTCAGCAGGACAACAGCGGCGGATTCAGTCAGAGGCTCCTTCTTCCCTTTTCCCGGGCGGATCCCCGTCACGTTCTGTCCCTTTAACACTGAGACCAGCAGGGCATCTGACCAGGGGAGGACACACAGCCTGGAACACACACACATTAACGGTCTGTCCCTTTAACACTGAGACCAGCAGGACATCTGACCAGGGGAGGACACACAGCCTGGAACACACACACATTAACGGTCTGTCCCTTTAACACTGAGACCAGCAGGACATCTGACCAGGAGAGAACACACAGCCTAGGGGGGAGGGTCTGTACCTGTTTCTCAGAGACCATGCAGCTGGGAGGTAGGGGGAGGGAGGGGGGGTCTGTACCTGTTTCTCAGAGCGATGCAGCTGGGAGGAAGGGGGGGTCTGTACCTGTTTCTCAGAGCGATGCAGCTGGGAGGTAGGGGGAGGGTCTGTACCTGTTTCTCAGAGCGATGCAGCTGGGGGAGGTAGGGGGGGGTCTGTACCTGTTTCTCAGAGCGATGCAGCTGGGAGGTAGGGGGAGGGTCTGTACCTGTTTCTCAGAGCGATGCAGCTGGGAGGTAGGGGGAGGGAGGGATGCCGCTGGGGGGTAGGGGGAGGGTCTGTACCTGTTTCTCAGAGCGATGCAGCTGGGAGGTAGGGGGAGGGTCTGTACCTGTTTCTCAGAGCGATGCAGCTGGGAGGTAGGGGGGAGGGAGGGAGGGGGGAGGGGGGGTCTGTACCTGTTTCTCAGAGCGATGCAGCTGGGAGGTAGGGGGAGGGTCTGTACCTGTTTCTCAGAGAGATGCAGCTGGGAGGTAGGGGGGAGGGTCTGTACCTGTTTCTCAGAGCGATGCAGCTGGGAGGTAGGGGGAGGGAGGGAGCTGGGGGGTAGGGGGAGGGTCTGTACCTGTTTCTCAGAGCGATGCAGCTGGGAGGTAGGGGGAGGGTCTGTACCTGTTTCTCAGAGCGATGCAGCTGGGAGGTAGGGGGAGGGTCTGGTAGAAACCTTGAAGTTTCTGGAGAAACTCTGGACTGAAGTCACACTCCACCATCTGTCTCCGCACCGCCTCCATTACCCTGAACAACACACACACACACACACACACACACACACACACACACACACACACACACACACACACACACACACACACACACACACACACACACACACACACACACACACACACACACACACACACACACACACACACACACACGTTACCCAGTCCTAAATGGACCTCTATGGTGTTACCCAGTCCTAAATGGACCTCTATGGTGTTACCCAGTCCTAAATGGACCTCTATGGTGTTACCCAGTCCTAAATGGACCTCTATGGTGTTACCCAGTCCTAAATGGACCTCTATGGTGTTACCCAGTCCTAAATGGACCTCTATGGTGTTACCCAGTCCTAAATGGACCTCTAGACCCTATGGTGTTACCCAGTCCTAAATGGACCTCTATGGTGTTACCCAGTCCTAAATGGACCTCTAGACCCTATGGTGTTACCCAGTCCTAAATCCTAAATGGACCTCTATGGTGTTACCCAGTCCTAAATGGACCTCTATGGTGTTACCCAGTCCTAAATGGACCTCTATGGTGTTACCCAGTCCTAAATGGACCTCTATGGTGTTACCCAGTCCTAAATGGACCTCTATGGTGTTACCCAGTCCTAAATGGACCTCTATGGTGTTACCCAGTCCTAAATGGACCTCTATGGTGTTACCCAGTCCTAAATGGACCTCTATGGTGTTACCCAGTCCTAAATGGACCTCTATGGTGTTACCCAGTCCTAAATGGACCTCTATGGTGTTACCCAGTCCTAAATGGACCTCTATGGTGTTACCCAGTCCTAAATGGACCTCTATGGTGTTACCCAGTCCTAAATGGACCTCTATGGTATTACCCAGTCCTAAATGGACCTCTATGGTGTTACCCAGTCCTAAATGGACCTCTAGACCCTACACCACTTGTGAAGGTCTGAGAGAATTTGATGAGTCTCAGCAAATGTTGAAACTTAAAACCAAGATTATCAGAATGCAAGGTGGAGCTATTCCCCTATCCCAAACACCTGAGATCGCCACGTGCTTTAGGGTGTAGGGGTCCATATGGGATTTGGTGTGTGTGTGTGTGTGTGTGTGTGTGTGTGTGTGTGTGTGTGTGTGTGTGTGTGTGTGTGTGTGTGTGTGTGTGTGTGTGTGTGTGTGTGTGTGTGTGTGTGTGTGTGTGTGTGTGTGTGTGTGTGTACCTGGTTAGCAGCAAGGGCAGGGCCTCCTCTATCCTGGCCTCAAGATGATGGGAAATCACTGGTCTGTTAGGGGTTAGAGGTCACAGAAGTCAGGGGTTAGACGTCGAGGCAGATTTTGTCATATTAGAAGTGTGAAGCCTCCCGAATGGTTCCGTGGTCTAAGGCACTGCATCGCAGCCACTAGAGATTCAGGGTTCGAGTCCAGGCTCTGTCGCAGCCGGCCGCGACCGGGAGACTCATGGGGCGGCGCACAATTGGCCCAGTGTCGCCGGGTTAGGGGAGGGTTTGGACGGCAGGGATGTCCTCGTCCCATCTCGCACTGGCGACTCCTGTGGCGGGCCGGGCACAGGGCACGCTGACTTGGTCGCCAGGTGTGCATTGTTTTCTCCGGGTCATTGGTGCGGCTGGCTTCCGGGTTAAGTGGGCATTGTGTCGAGAAGCAGTATGATTTCGTTGGGTTGTGTTTCGTGCGTCCCCACGCCTCTCCCGAGTCCATACGGGAGTTGCAGCGATGAGACAAGAATAACTACCAATTGCATACCACAAAATTGGGGAGAAAAAGGGGGTATAGTATCTGGAAGGTACAGTATGTGGAAGGTACAGGATCTGGAAGGTATTGATCTCTAGGGGGTAATGAAGTCCTATGTTGGATCACTAGGGGGTAATGAAGTCCTATGTTGGATCTCTAGGGGGTAATGAAGTCCTATGTTGGATCGCTAGGGGGTAATGAAGTCCTATGTTGGATCTCTAGGGGGTAATGAAGTCCTATGTTGGATCTCTAGGGGGTAATGAAGTCCTATGTTGGATCACTAGGGGGTAATGAAGTCCTATGTTGGATCTCTAGGGGGTAATGAAGTCCTATGTTGGATCACTAGGGGGTAATGAAGTCCTATGTTGGATCGCTAGGGGGTAATGAAGTCCTATGTTGGATCGCTAGGGGGTAATGAAGTCCTATGTTGGATCACTAGGGGGTAATGAAGTCCTATGTTGGATCACTAGGGGGTAATGAAGTCCTATGTCCTATTGAATGTGGTGGTCCTATGTTGGATCACTAGGGGGTAATGAAGTGTTTTGGCCAAAATGATCATCAGCACTCCGCATCCAAACTGACACTTCAATATTCTGAAACCATCAGCATCTTCTGAAACCATCAGCATCTTCTGAAACCATCAGCATCATCTGAAACCATCAGCATCTTCTGAAACCATTAACATTCTCTGAAACCATCAGCATCATCTGAAACCATCAGCATCTTCTGAAACCATCAGCATCTTCTGAAACCATCAGCATCTTCTGAAACCATCAGCATCTTCTGAAACCATCAGCATCCTCTGAAACCATCAGCATCCTCTGAAACCATCAGCATCATCTGAAACCATTAACATTCTCTGAAACCATCAGCATCTTCTGAAACCATCAGCATCATCTGAAACCATCAGCATCATCTCCAGAGACCTGTAGCATGACTCACGGGCCTCTGGGACAGACACAGACCCCTACTCTGATAGACAGTGACATGTCCAAGTACATCCTTCTCCAGGGACGTGTATTGTAACATTAATTATTCAGAACAGCCTGAATTCTTCGGGGGGAATAGACATGTTGATCAATTGGGGAACAAGGGACCTAAACGTGTGACAGTAAAAAACACTCCCCACACCATTACACCACTGCCACCAGCCTGTACCGTTGACACCAGGCAGGATGGGTCCATGGATCAAACCCTGACTCTGCCACCAGCCTGTACCGTTGACACCAGGCAGGATGGGTCCATGGATCAAACCCTGACTCTTCCACCAGCCTGTACCGTTGACACCAGGCAGGACGGGTCCATGGACCAAACCCTGACTCTTCCACCAGCCTGTACCGTTGACACCAGGCAGGACGGGTCCATGGATCAAACCCTGACTCTTCCACCAGCCTGTACCGTTGACACCAGGCAGGATGGGTCCATGGACCAAACCCTGACTCTTCCACCAGCCTGTACCGTTGACACCAGGCAGGATGGGTCCATGGATCAAACCCTGACTCTTCCACCAGCCTGTACCGTTGACACCAGGCAGGACGGGTCCATGGACCAAACCCTGACTCTTCCACCAGCCTGTACCGTTGACACCAGGCAGGACGGGTCCATGGACCAAACCCTGACTCTTCCACCAGCCTGTACCGTTGACACCAGGCAGGACGGGTCCATGGACCAAACCCTGACTCTTCCACCAGCCTGTACCGTTGACACCAGGCAGGATGGGTCCATGGATCAAACCCTGACTCTTCCACCAGCCTGTACCGTTGACACCAGGCAGAACGGGTCCATGGACCAAACCCTGACTCTTCCACCAGCCTGTACCGTTGACACCAGGCAGAACGGGTCCATGGATCAAACCCTGACTCTTCCACCAGCCTGTACCGTTGACACCAGGCAGGACGGGTCCATCCAGGGACCAAACCCTGACTCTTCCACCAGCCTGTACCGTTGACACCAGGCAGGATGGGTCCATGGACCAAACCCTGACTCTTCCACCAGCCTATACCGTTGACACCAGGCAGGACGGGTCCATCCAGGGACCAAACCCTGACTCTTCCACCAGCCTGTACCGTTGACACCAGGCAGGACGGGTCCATGGATCAAACCCTGACTCTTCCATTTGGGTGAACGGTGGGGGTTTAAACCATTAGTCTTGGTAACTGTACAGGTGATTTTAACTCTGTGTGTGGGAATGTTTTAGTTTAGTTTTAGGGACTTGGATTAAAATGGCCACTGTTTGAAAAAGGAATCATGTACAAAATAAGCCAATTGTGAAATCAGTGTGTGTGTGGTGTGTCTGTGTCTGTGTCTGTGTCTGTGTCTGTGTCTGTGTCTGTGGTGTGGTGTGGTGTGGTGTGGTGTGTGTGGTGTGTGTGGTGTGTGTGGTGTGTGTGGTGTGTGGGTGTGTGTGTGTGTCTGTGTGGGTGTGTGGGTGTGTGTGTGTGTACCCAGGAGGTTGACAGTGTGTAATGAAGAGTTGAGCTGCTCCAAGTCTCATAACAGCTGCTGCTCTCGGTCTCTCTCTCTCCGCACGTCCAAGGAAGCGGCACACACACTCAAACACCTGCGAATAACTGCAACACACACACACACACACACACACACACACACACACACACACACACACACACACACACACACACACACACACACACACACACACACACACACAAACAACAGAAAACAGTAAATAAGTAATAATACTCTCCAGTCCAACATGGTAATACTCCCCAGTCCCCAGTCCAACATGGTAATACTCCCCAGTCCAACATGGTAATACTCCCCAGTCCCCAGTCCAACATGGTAATACTCCCCAGTCCAACATGGTAATACTCCCCAGTCCCCAGTCCAACATGGTAATACTCCCCAGTCCAACATGGTAATACTCCCCAGTCCAACATGGTAATACTCCCCAGTCCAACATGGTAATACTCCCCAGTCCAACATGGTAATACTCCCCAGTCCAACATGGTAATACTCCCCAGTCCAACATGGTAATACTCCCCAGTCCAACATGGTAATACTCCCCAGTCCCCAGTCCAACATGGTAATACTCCCCAGTCCAACATGATAATACTCCCCAGTCCAACATGGTAATACTCCCCAGTCCCCAGTCCCCAGTCCAACATGGTAATACTCCCCAGTCCCCAGTCCAACATGGTAATACTCCCCAGTCCCCAGTCCAACATGGTAATACTCCCCAGTCCCCAGTCCAACATGGTAATACTCCCCAGTCCCCAGTCCAACATGGTAATACTCCCCAGTCCAACATGGTAATACTCCCCAGTCCAACATGGTAATACTCCCCAGTCCAACATGGTAATACTCCCCAGTCCCCAGTCCAACATGGTAATACTCCCCAGTCCAACATGATAATACTCCCCAGTCCAACATGGTAATACTCCCCAGTCCCCAGTCCAACATGGTAATACTCCCCAGTCCCCAGTCCAACATGGTAATACTCCCCAGTCCCCAGTCCAACATGGTAATACTCCCCAGTCCCCAGTCCAACATGGTAATACTCCCCAGTCCAACATGGTAATACTCCCCAGTCCAACATGGTAATACTCCCCAGTCCAACATGGTAATACTCCCCAGTCCAACATGGTAATACTCCCCAGTCCAACATGGTAATACTCCCCAGTCCCCAGTCCAACATGGTAATACTCCCCAGTCCAACATGGTAATACTCCCCAGTCTCCAGTCCAACATGGTAATACTCCCCAGTCCCCAGTCCAACATGGTAATACTCCCCAGTCCCCAGTCCAACATGGTAATACTCCCCAGTCCCCAGTCCAACATGGTAATACTCCCCAGTCCCCAGTCCAACATGGTAATACTCCCCAGTCCCCAGTCCAACATGGTAATACTCCCCAGTCCAACATGGTAATACTCCCCAGTCCCCAGTCCAACATGTTAATACTCCCCAGTCCAACATGGTAATACTCCCCAATCCCCAGTCCAACATGGTAATACTCCCCAGTCCCCAGTCCAACATGGTAATATCCCCAGTCCAACATGGTAATACTCCCCAGTCCAACATGGTAATACTCCCCAGTCCCCAGTCCAACATGGTAATACTACCCAGTCCCCAGTCCAACATGGTAATACTCCCCAGTCCAACATGGTAATACTCCCCAGTCCAACATGGTAATACTCCCCAGTCCCCAGTCCAACATGGTAATACTCCCCAGTCCAACATGGTAATACTCCCCAGTCCCCAGTCCAACATGGTAATACTCCCCAGTCCAACATGGTAATACTCCCCAGTCCCCAGTCCAACATGGTAATACTCCCCAGTCCCCAGTCCAACATGGTAATACTCCCCAGTCTCCAGTCCAACATGGTAATACTCCCCAGTCTCCAGTCCAACATGGTAATACTCCCCAGTCCCCAGTCCAACATGGTAATACTCCCCAGTCCAACATGGTAATACTCCCCAGTCCCACATGGTAATACTCCCCAGTCCAACATGGTAATACTCCCCAGTCCAACATGGTAATACTCCCCAGTCCAACATGGTAATACTCCCCAGTCCAACATGGTAATACTCCCCAGTCCCCAGTCCAACATGGTAATACTCCCCAGTCCCCAGTCCAACATGGTAATACTCCCCAGTCCAACATGGTAATACTCCCCAGTCCCCAGTCCAACATGGTAATACTCCCCAGTCCCCAGTCCAACATGGTAATACTCCCCAGTCCCCAGTCCAACATGGTAATACTCCCCAGTCCAACATGGTAATACTCCCCAGTCCAACCCCAGTCCAACATGGTAATACTCCCAGTCCAACATGGTAATACTCCCCAGTCCAACATGGTAATACTCCCCAGTCCCCAGTCCAACATGGTAATACTCCCCAGTCCAACATGGTAATACTCCCCAGTCCAACATGGTAATACTCCCCAGTCCAACATGGTAATACTCCCCAGTCCCCAGTCCAACATGGTAATACTCCCCAGTCCCCAGTCCAACATGGTAATACTCCCCAGTCCCCAGTCCAACATGGTAATACTCCCCAGTCCCCAGTCCAACATGGTAATACTCCCCAGTCCCCAGTCCAACATGGTATATACTCCCCAGTCCAACATGGTAATACTCCCCAGTCCAACATGGTAATACTCCCAGTCCAACATGGTAATACTCCCCAGTCCAACATGGTAATACTCCCCAGTCCAACATGGTAATACTCCCCAGTCCCCAGTCCAACATGGTAATACTCCCCAGTCCAACATGGTAATACTCCCCAGTCCAACAGTAATACTCCCCAGTCCAACATGGTAATACTCCCCAGTCCCCAGTCCAACATGGTAATACTCCCCAGTCCCCAGTCCAACATGGTAATACTCCCCAGTCCAACATGGTAATACTCCCCAGTCCAACATGGTAATACTCCCCAGTCCAACATGGTAATACTCCCAACAGTCCCCAGTCCAACATGGTAATACTCCCCAGTCCCCAGTCCAACATGGTAATACTCCCCAGTCCCCAGTCCAACATGGTAATACTCCCCAGTCCCCAGTCCAACATGGTAATACTCCCCAGTCCAACATGGTAATACTCCCCAGTCCAACATGGTAATACTCCCCAGTCCAACATGGTAATACTCCCCAGTCCCCAGTCCAACATGGTAATACTCCCCAGTCCAACATGATAATACTCCCCAGTCCAACATGGTAATACTCCCCAGTCCCCAGTCCAACATGGTAATACTCCCCAGTCCATGGTAATACTCCCAGTCCAACATGGTAATACTCCCCAGTCCAACATGGTAATACTCCCCAGTCCAACATGGTAATACTCCCCAGTCCAACATGGTAATACTCCCCAGTCCAACATGGTAATACTCCCCAGTCCAACATGGTAATACTCCCCAGTCCCCAGTCCAACATGGTAATACTCCCCAGTCCAACATGGTAATACTCCCCAGTCTCCAGTCCAACATGGTAATACTCCCCAGTCCCCAGTCCAACATGGTAATACTCCCCAGTCCCCAGTCCAACATGGTAATACTCCCCAGTCCCCAGTCCAACATGGTAATACTCCCAGTCCCCAGTCCAACATGGTCCCCAGTCCAACATGGTAATACTCCCCAGTCCCCAGTCCAACATGGTAATACTCCCCAGTCCAACATGGTAATACTCCCCAGTCCCCAGTCCAACATGTTAATACTCCCCAGTCCAACATGGTAATACTCCCCAGTCCCCAGTCCACATGGTAATACTCCCCAGTCCCCAGTCCAACATGGTAATATCCCCAGTCCAACATGGTAATACTCCCCAGTCCAACATGGTAATACTCCCCAGTCCCCAGTCCAACATGGTAATACTACCCAGTCCCCAGTCCAACATGGTAATACTCCCCAGTCCAACATGGTAATACTCCCCAGTCCCCAGTCCAACATGGTAATACTCCCCAGTCCAACATGGTAATACTCCCCAGTCCCCAGTCCAACATGGTAATACTCCCAGTCCCCAGTCCAACATGGTAATACTCCCCAGTCCCCAGTCCAACATGGTAATACTCCCCAGTCCCCAGTCCAACATGGTAATACTCCCCAGTCCCCAGTCCAACATGGTAATACTCCCCAGTCCCAGTCCAACATGGTAATACTCCCCAGTCCCAGTCCAACATGGTAATACTCCCCAGTCCCCAGTCCAACATGGTAATACTCCCCAGTCCAACATGGTAATACTCCCCAGTCCAACATGGTAATACTCCCCAGTCCAACATGGTAATACTCCCCAGTCCAACATGGTAATACTCCCCAGTCCAACATGGTAATACTCCCCAGTCCAACATGGTCCAACATGGTAATACAGTCCCCAGTCCAACAGTCCCCAGTCCAACATGGTAATACTCCCCAGTCCCCAGTCCAACATGGTAATACTCCCCAGTCCCCAGTCCAACATGGTAATACTCCCCAGTCCCCAGTCCAACATGGTAATACTCCCCAGTCCCCAGTCCAACATGGTAATAGTCCCCAGTCCCCAGTCCAACATGGTAATACTCCCCAGTCCAACATGGTAATACTCCCCAGTCCAACATGGTAATACTCCCCAGTCCAACATGGTAATACTCCCCAGTCCAACATGGTAATACTCCCCAGTCCAACATGGTAATACTCCCCAGTCCCCAGTCCAACATGGTAATACTCCCCAGTCCAACATGGTAATACTCCCCAGTCCAACATGGTAATACTCCCCAGTCCAACATGTCCCCAGTCCAACATGGTAATACTCCCCAGTCCCCAGTCCAACATGGTAATACTCCAACAGTCCCCAGTCCAACATGGTAATACTCCCCAGTCCCCAGTCCAACATGGTAATACTCCCCCCAACAGTCCCCAGTCCAACATGGTAATACTCCCCAGTCCAACATGGTAATACTCCCCAGTCCAACATGGTAATACTCCCCAGTCCAACATGGTAATACTCCCCAGTCCAACATGGTAATACTCCCCAGTCCAACATGGTAATACTCCCAGTCCCTCCCCAGTCCAACATGGTAATACTCCCCAGTCCCCAGTCCAACATGGTAATACTCCCCAGTCCCCAGTCCAACATGGTAATACTCCCCAGTCCCCAGTCCAACATGGTAATACTCCCCAGTCCCCAGTCCAACATGGTAATACTCCCCCCAACATGGTCCCCAGTCCAACATGGTAATACTCCCCAGTCCCCAGTCCAACATGGTAATACTCCCCAGTCCCCAGTCCAACATGGTAATACTCCCCAGTCCAACATGGTAATACTCCCCTCCCCAGTCCAACATGGTAATACTCCCCAGTCCCCAGTCCAACATGGTAATACTCCCCAGTCCCCAGTCCAACATGGTAATAATCCCCAGTCCAACATGGTAATACTCCCCAGTCCAACATGGTAATACTCCCCAGTCCCCAGTCCAACATGGTAATACTCCCCAGTCCAACATGGTAATACTCCCCAGTCCAACATGGTAATACTCCCCAGTCCAACATGGTAATACTCCCCAGTCCAACATGGTAATACTCCCCAGTCCAACATGGTAATACTCCCCAGTCCAACATGGTAATACTCCCCAGTCCAACATGGTAATACTCCCCAGTCCCCAGTCCAACTCCCCAGTCCAACATGGTAATACTCCCCAGTCCAACATGGTAATACTCCCCAGTCCCCAGTCCAACATGGTAATACTCCCCAGTCCCCAGTCCAACATGGTAATACTCCCCAGTCCCCAGTCCAACATGGTAATACTCCCCAGTCCCCAGTCCAACATGGTAATACTCCCCAGTCCAACATGGTAATACTCCCCAGTCCAACATGGTAATACTCCCCAGTCCAACATGGTAATACTCCCCAGTCCAACATGGTAATACTCCCCAGTCCAACATGGTAATCCCCAGTCCAACATGGTAATACTCCCCAGTCCAACATGGTAATACTCCCCAGTCCAACATGGTAATACTCCCCAGTCCAACATGGTAATACTCCCCAGTCCAACATGGTAATACTCCCCAGTCCCCAGTCCAACATGGTAATACTCCCCAGTCCCCAGTCCAACATGGTAATACTCCCCTCCCCAGTCCAACATGGTAATACTCCCCAGTCCCATGGTCCCCAGTCCAACATGGTAATACTCCCCTCCCCAGTCCAACATGGTAATACTCCCCAGTCCCCAGTCCAACATGGTAATACTCCCCAGTCCCCAGTCCAACATGGTAATACTCCCCAGTCCAACATGGTAATACTCCCCAGTCCAACATGGTAATACTCCCCAGTCCAACATGGTAATACTCCCCAGTCCCCAGTCCAACATGGTAATACTCCCCCCCAGTCCCCAGTCCAACATGGTAATACTCCCCAGTCCCCAGTCCCAACATGGTAATACTCCCCAGTCCCCAGTCCAACATGGTAATACTCCCCAGTCCAACATGGTAATACTCCCCAGTCCAACATGGTAATACTCCCCAGTCCAACATGGTAATACTCCCCAGTCCAACATGGTAATACTCCCCAGTCCAACATGGTAATACTCCCCAGTCCCCAGTCCAACATGGTAATACTCCCCAGTCCCCAGTCCAACATGGTAATACTCCCCAGTCCAACAGTCCCCCAACATGGTAATACTCCCCAGTCCAACATGGTCCCCAGTCCAACATGGTAATACTCCCCAGTCCCCAGTCCAACATGGTAATACTCCCCAGTCCCCAGTCCAACATGGTAATACTCCCCAGTCCAACATGGTAATACTCCCCAGTCCTCCCCAGTCCAACATGGTAATACTCCCCAGTCCAACATGGTAATACTCCCCAGTCCAACATGGTAATACTCCCCAGTCCAACATGGTAATACTCCCCAGTCCAACATGGTAATACTCCCCAGTCCAACATGGTAATACTCCCCAGTCCAACATGGTAATACTCCCCAGTCCAACATGGTAATACTCCCCAGTCCAACAGTCCAACATGGTAATACCCCAGTCCAACAGTCCCCAGTCCAACATGGTAATACTCCCCAGTCCAACATGGTAATACTCCCCAGTCCAACATGGTAATACTCCCCCCAGTCCCCAGTCCAACATGGTAATACTCCCCAGTCCCCAGTCCAACATGGTAATACTCCCCAGTCCAACATGGTAATACTCCCCAGCTCCAACATGGTAATACTCCCCAGTCCAACATGGTAATACTCCCCAGTCCCCAGTCCAACATGGTAATACTCCCCAGTCCAACATGGTAATACTCCCCAGTCCAACATGGTAATACTCCCCAGTCCCCAGTCCAACATGGTAATACTCCCCAGTCCAACATGGTAATACTCCCCAGTCCAACATGGTAATACTCCCCAGTCCAACATGGTAATACTCCCCAGTCCCCAGTCCAACATGGTAATACTCCCCAGTCCAACATGGTAATACTCCCCAGTCCAACATGGTAATACTCCCCAGTCCAACATGGTAATACTCCCCAGTCCAACATGGTAATACTCCCCAGTCCAACATGGTAATACTCCCCAGTCCCCAGTCCAACATGGTAATACTCCCCAGTCCCCAGTCCAACATGGTAATACTCCCCAGTCCAACATGGTAATACTCCCCAGTCCAACATCCCCAGTCCAACATGGTAATACTCCCCAGTCCAACATGATAATACTCCCCAGTCCAACATGATAATACTCCCCAGTCCAACATGATAATACTCCCCAGTCCAACATGATAATACTCCCCAGTCCAACATGGTAATGCTCCCCAGTCCAACATGGTAATACTCCCCAGTCCAACATGGTAATACTCCCCAGTCCAACATGGTAATACTCCCCAGTCCCCAGTCCAACATGGTAATACTCCCCAGTCCCCAGTCCAACATGGTAATACTCCCCAGTCCCCAGTCCAACATGGTAATACTCCCCAGTCCCCAGTCCAACATGGTAATACTCCCCAGTCCAACATGGTAATACTCCCCAGTCCAACATGGTAATACTCCCCAGTCCAACATGGTAATACTCCCCAGTCCAACATGGTAATACTCCCCAGTCCAACATGGTAATACTCCCCAGTCCAACATGGTAATACTCCCCAGTCCAACATGGTAATACTCCCCAGTCCAACATGGTAATACTCCCCAGTCCAACATGGTAATACTCCCCAGTCCAACATGGTGATACTCCCCCCAACATGTCCCCAGTCCAACATGGTAATACTCCCCAGTCCCCAGTCCAACATGGTAATACTCCCCAGTCCAACATGGTAATACTCCCCAGTCCAACATGGTAATACTCCCCAGTCCAACATGGTAATACTCCCCAGTCCCCAGTCCAACATGATAATACTCCCCAGTCCAACATGGTAATACTCCCCAGTCCAACATGGTAATACTCCCCAGTCCAACATGGTAATACTCCCCAGTCCAACATGGTAATACTCCCCAGTCCAACATGGTAATACTCCCCAGTCCAACATGGTAATACTCCCCAGTCCCCAGTCCAACATGATAATACTCCCCAGTCCCCAGTCCAACATGGTAATACTCCCCAGTCCCCAGTCCAACATGGTAATACTCCCCAGTCCAACATGATAATACTCCCCAGTCCAACATGGTAATACTCCCCAGTCCAACATGGTAATACTCCCAACATGGTAATACTCCCCAGTCCCCAGTCCAACATGGTAATACTCCCCAGTCCAACATGGTAATACTCCCCAGTCCAACATGGTAATACTCCCCAGTCCAACATGGTAATACTCCCCAGTCCCCAGTCCAACATGGTAATACTCCCCAGTCCAACATGGTAATACTCCCCAGTCCAACATGATAATACTCCCCAGTCCCCAGTCCAACATGGTAATACTCCCCAGTCCAACATGGTAATACTCCCCAGTCCAACATGGTAATACTCCCCAGTCCAACATGGTAATACTCCCCAGTCCAACATGGTAATACTCCCCAGTCCAACATGGTAATACTCCCCAGTCCAACATGGTAATACTCCCCAGTCCCCAGTCCAACATGATAATACTCCCCAGTCCAACATGGTAATACTCCCCAGTCCAACATGATAATACTCCCCAGTCCAACATGGTAATACTCCCCAGTCCAACATGATAATACTCCCCAGTCCAACATAGTCCCCCTTATTACTCCCCTTGGTAATAATCCCCAAAGTAATAATCCCCATAGTAACAAGATATTAACGATGGAACAAGGGAGTCTTACTCGTAGACCAGTAGCAGCAGGTGATTTGATTGGCAGTTCCCGCATTCCAAACGATTGGCTGTGTGGCAGTGACAGGCACATTGTACAGCCAATCCCCTCACAGCCACGCCCCTCTGGAAGGAGGCGTACTCCTTGGACAACTCCTCCTCCAACTGCAGCAGTAAGGACTCTACACACACAGAACACAGACAAATGACTTAAATGTAAATGTAATGGGTGGACATTGTGTGTGTGTAGTAATGGATGGACATTGTGCGTGTGTGTGCGTGTGTTCGTGTGTGTGTGTGTCTCTGTGTACCTGCCAGTCGGAGGTCGCTGTCGATCTCTAGCAGGTTGAAGTTAAACATCTGCAGAAAGTTAAATGAGAATTTAGACAGACAGACAGACAGACGCACAGACAGACAGACACACAGACAGACAGACACACAGACACACAGGCAGGCAGGCAGACAGACAGACAGGAGAGTAAAGGTTAAACTGACCTGAAGGTTAAAGGTTAAACTGACCTGAAGGTTAAAGGTTAAACTGACCTGAAGGTATCCCAGAACCACCTTGTCTCTCTTGTTGCTCCAGAACACACTCCTCTTATGGGCGTTGCAGTGGCACACTCCTGACACAGTCCACACAGAACACTGCAGCACACACACAGACACAGACACAGACACAGACACAGACACAGACACACACACACAGACACAGACACACACACACACACACACACACACACACACACACACACACACACACACACACACACACACACACACACACACACACACACACACACAAGAAAAGCTCTCGGTCAGCCAACTGTAATGAACATCACGTCTCTCTGACAGCTCTACAGAGTTCACCTTCACATCTCTCACACAGCTCTACAGAGTTCACCTTCACGTCTCCCTCACACAGCTCCACAGAGTTCACCTTCACGTCTCCCTCACAGCTCTACAGAGTTTACCTTCACGTCTCTCTGACAGCTCTACAGAGTTTACCTTCACGTCTCTCTGACAGCTCTACAGAGTTTACCTTCACGTCTCCCTCACAGCTCTACAGAGTTTACCTTCACGTCTCTCTGACAGCTCTACAGAGTTTACCTTCACGTCTCTCTGACAGCTCTACAGAGTTTACCTTCACGTCTCGCTCACCTCCGAGGCGACCTTGTCACAGACGTAACAGAAGCACTGGTGACAGAAGAGCTGGTTGGATTCTATTGGTCCTCCTACATCACTGTCTGTTGGTCTGGAGGAGAGGAGACAGACTGATGTTAGAAAGCAGAGAAGTGTGTGTGTGTTTCTCTCACGTGAAAGTGTGTGTCTCTCACGTGAAAGTGTGTCTCTCTCACGTGAAGGTGTGTGTGTCTCTCTCACGTGAAGGTGTGTGTGTCTCTCTCACGTGAAGGTGTGTGTGTCTCTCTCACGTGAAGGTGTGTGTGTCTCTCTCACGTGAAGGTGTGTGTGTCTCTCTCACGTGAAGGTGTGTGTGTCTCTCTCACGCGAAGGTGTGTGTGTCTCTCTCACGTGAAGGTGTGTGTGTCTCTCTCACGTGAAGGTGTGTGTGTGTGTGTGTCTCTCATGTGAAGGTGTGTGTGTGTCTCTCTCACGTGAAGGTGTGTGTCTCTCACGTGAAGTGTGTGTGTGTGTGTGTGTCTCTCACGTGAAGATGTGCGCGTGACTCACGTGAAGGTGTGCGCGGTACAGTCATAGCGTGCGTGAGGCAGCACCTCTCCTCTCTGACAGAAGGTAACGACCAGGTCCTCTTCTCCTTCAGGATCATGTGACCTGCTGCAGTTAGACTGATCTACTGGGTATACTATATACACAGGGGATACAGAGACCACAGGGGTTTAGACTGATCTACTGGGTATACTATATACACAGGGGATACAGAGACCACAGGGGTTTAGACTGATCTACTGGGTATACTATATACACAGGGGATACAGAGACCACAGGGGTTTAGACTGATCTACTGGGTATACTATATACACAGGGGATACAGAGACCACAGGGGTTTAGACTGATCTACTGGGTATACTATATACACAGGGGATACAGAGACCACAGGGGTTTAGACTGATCTACTGGGTATACTATATACACAGGGGATACAGAGACCACAGGGGTTTAGACTGATCTACTGGGTATACTATATACACAGGGGATACAGAGACCACAGGGGTTTAGACTGATCTACTGGATATACTATATACACAGGGGATACAGAGACCACAGACTGGTATACTATATACACAGGGGATACAGAGACCACAGGGGTTTAGACTGATCTACTGGGTATACTATATACACAGGGGATACAGAGACCACAGGGGTTTAGACTGATCTACTGGGTATACTATATACACACAGAGGGGATACAGAGACCACAGGGGTTTAGACTGATCTACTGGGTATACTATATACACAGGGGATACAGAGACCACAGGGGTTTAGACTGATCTACTGGGTATACTATATACACAGGGGATACAGAGACCACAGGGGTTTAGACTGATCTACTGGGTATACTATATACACAGGGGATACAGAGACCACAGGGGATACAGAGACCACAGGGGTTTAGACTGATCTACTGGGTATACTATATACACAGGGGATACAGAGACCACAGGGGTTTAGACTGATCTACTGGGTATACTATATACACAGGGGATACAGAGACCACAGGGGATACAGAGACCACAGGGGTTTAGACTGATCTACTGGGTATACTATATACACAGGGGATACAGAGACCACAGGGGTTTAGACTGATCTACTGGGTATACTATATACACAGGGGATACAGAGACCACAGGGGTTTAGACTGATCTACTGGGTATACTATATACACAGGGGATACAGAGACCACAGGGGTTTAGACTGATCTACTGGGTATACTATATACACAGGGGATACAGAGACCACAGGGGTTTAGACTGATCTACTGGGTATACTATATACACAGGGGATACAGAGACCACAGGGGTTTAGACTGATCTACTGGGTATACTATATACACAGGGGATACAGAGACCACAGGGGTTTAGACTGATCTACTGGGTATACTATATACACAGGGGATACAGAGACCACAGGGGTTTAGACTGATCTACTGGGTATACTATATACACAGGGGATACAGAGACCACAGGGGTTTAGACTGATCTACTGGGTATACTATATACACAGGGGATACAGAGACCACAGGGGTTTAGACTGATCTACTGGGATCTATACTATATACACAGGGGATACAGAGACCACAGGGGTTTAGACTGATCTACTGGGTATACTATATACACAGGGGATACAGAGACCACAGGGGTTTAGACTGATCTACTGGGTATACTATATACACAGGGGATACAGAGACCACAGGGGTTTAGACTGATCTACTGGGTATACTATATACACAGGGGATACAGAGACCACAGGGGTTTAGACTGATCTACTGGGTATACTATATACACAGGGGATACAGAGACCACAGGGGTTTAGACTGATCTACTGGGTATACTATATACACAGGGGATACAGAGACCACAGGGGTTTAGACTGATCTACTGGGTATACTATATACACAGGGGATACAGAGACCACAGGGGTTTAGACTGATCTACTGGGTATACTATATACAGGGGATACAGAGACCACAGGGGATACAGAGACCACAGGGGTTTAGACTGATCTACTGGGTATACTATATACACAGGGGATACAGAGACCACAGGGGTTTAGACTGATCTACTGGGTATACTATATACACAGGGGATACAGAGACCACAGGGGATACAGAGACCACAGGGGTTTAGACTGATCTACTGGGTATACTATATACACAGGGGATACAGAGACCACAGGGGTTTAGACTGATCTACTGGGTATACTATATACACAGGGGATACAGAGACCACAGGGGATACAGAGACCACAGGGGTTTAGACTGATCTACTGGGTATACTATATACACAGGGGATACAGAGACCACAGGGGTTTAGACTGATCTACTGGGTATACTATATACACAGGGGATACAGAGACCACAGGGGTTTAGACTGATCTACTGGGTATACTATATACACAGGGGATACAGAGACCACAGGGGTTTAGACTGATCTACTGGGTATACTATATACACAGGGGATACAGAGACCACAGGGGTTTAGACTGATCTACTGGGTATACTATATACACAGGGGATACAGAGACCACAGGGGTTTAGACTGATCTACTGGGTATACTATATACACAGGGGATACAGAGACCACAGGGGTTTAGACTGATCTACTGGGTATACTATATACACAGGGGATACAGAGACCACAGGGGTTTAGACTGATCTACTGGGTATACTATATACACAGGGGATACAGAGACCACAGGGGTTTAGACTGATCTACTGGGTATACTATATACACAGGGGATACAGAGTCCACAGGGGTTTAGACTGATCTACTGGGTATACTATATACACAGGGGATACAGAGACCACAGGGGTTTAGACTGATCTACTGGGTATACTATATACACAGGGGATACAGAGACCACAGGGGTTTAGACTGATCTACTGGGTATACTATATACACAGGGGATACAGAGACCACAGGGGTTTAGACTGATCTACTGGGTATACTATATACACAGGGGATACAGAGACCACAGGGGTTTAGACTGATCTACTGGGTATACTATATACACAGGGGATACAGAGACCACAGGGGTTTAGACTGATCTACTGGGTATACTATATACACAGGGGATACAGAGACCACAGGGGTTTAGACTGATCTACTGGGTATACTATATACACAGGGGATACAGAGACCACAGGGGTTTAGACTGATCTACTGGGTATACTATATACACAGGGGATACAGAGACCACAGGGGTTTAGACTGATCTACTGGGTATACTATATACACAGGGGATACAGAGACCACAGGGGTTTAGACTGATCTACTGGGTATACTATATACACAGGGGATACAGAGACCACAGGGGTTTAGACTGATCTACTGGGTATACTATATACACAGGGGATACAGAGACCACAGGGGTTTAGACTGATCTACTGGGTATACTATATACACAGGGGATACAGAGACCACAGGGGTTTAGACTGATCTACTGGGTATACTATATACACAGGGGATACAGAGACCACAGGGGTTTAGACTGATCTACTGGGTATACTATATACACAGGGGATACAGAGACCACAGGGGTTTAGACTGATCTACTGGGTATACTATATACACAGGGGATACAGAGACCACAGGGGTTTAGACTGATCTACTGGGTATACTATATACACAGGGGATACAGAGACCACAGGGGTTTAGACTGATCTACTGGGTATACTATATACACAGGGGATACAGAGACCACAGGGGTTTAGACTGATCTACTGGGTATACTATATACACAGGGGATACAGAGACCACAGGGGTTTAGACTGATCTACTGGGTATACTATATACACAGGGGATACAGAGACCACAGGGGTTTAGACTGATCTACTGGGTATACTATATACACAGGGGATACAGAGACCACAGGGGTTTAGACTGATCTACTGGGTATACTATATACACAGGGGATACAGAGACCACAGGGGTTTAGACTGATCTACTGGGTATACTATATACACAGGGGATACAGAGACCACAGGGGTTTAGACTGATCTACTGGGTATACTATATACACAGGGGATACAGAGACCACAGGGGTTTAGACTGATCTACTGGGTATACTATATACACAGGGGATACAGAGACCACAGGGGTTTAGACTGATCTACTGGGTATACTATATACACAGGGGATACAGAGACCACAGGGGTTTAGACTGATCTACTGGGTATACTACCGCCCCGTAGCACTCACTTCCGTCATCATGAAGTGCTTTGAGAGACTAGTCAAGGACCATATCACCTCCACCCTACCTGACACCCTAGACCCACTCCAATTTGCTTACCGCCCAAATAGGTCCACAGACGATGCAATCTCAACCACACTGCACACTGCCCTAACCCACCTGGACAAGAGGAATACCTATGTGAGAATGCTGTTCATCGACTACAGCTCGGCATTCAACACCATAGTACCCTCCAAGCTCGTCATCAAGCTCGAGCTGGGTCTCGACCCCGCCCTGTGCAACTGGGTACTGGACTTCCTGACGGGCCGCCCCCAGGTGGTGAGGGTAGGCAACAACATCTCCTCCCCGCTGATCCTCAACACGGGGGCCCCACAAGGGTGCGTTCTGAGCCCTCTCCTGTACTCCCTGTTCACCCACGACTGCGTGGCCACGCACGCCTACTCAATCATCAAGTTTGCGGACGACACAACAGTGGTAGGCTTGATTACCAACAACGACGAGACGGCCTACAGGGAGGAGGTGAGGGCCCTCGGAGTGTGGTGTCAGGAAAATAACCTCACACTCAACGTCAACAAAACTAAGGAGATGATTGTGGACTTCAGGAAACAGCAGAGGGAACACCCCTATCCACATCGATGGAACAGTAGTGGAGAGGGTAGCTAGTTTTAAGTTCCTCGGCATACACATCACAGACAAACTGAATTGGTCCACTCACACTGACAGCGTCGTGAAGAAGCGCAGCAGCGCCTATTCAACCTCAGGAGGCTGAAGAAATTCGGCTTGTCACCAAAAGCACTCTCAAACTTCTACAGATGCACAATCGAGAGCATCCTGGCGGGCTGTATCACCGCCTGGTACGGCAACTGCTCCGCCCTCAACCGTAAGGCTCTCCAGAGGGTAGTGAGGACTGCACAACGCAGGGGGCAAACTACCTGCCCTCCAGGACACCTACACCACCCGTTGTTACAGGAAGGCCATAAAGATCATCAAGGACATCAACCACCCGAACCACTGCCTGTTCACCCCGCTATCATCCAGAAGGCGAGGTCAGTACAGGTGCATCAAAGCTGGGACCGAGAGACTGAAAAACAGCTTCTATCTCAAGGCCATCAGACTGTTAAACAGCCACCACTAACACTGAGTGGCTGCTGCCAACACACTGTCATCGACACTGACCCAACTCCAGCCATTTTAATAATGGGAATTGATGGGAAATGATGTAAATATATCACTAGCCACTTTAAACAATGCTACCTTATATAATGTTACTTACCCTACATTATTCATCTCATATGCATATGTATATACTGTACTCTACAACATCGACTGCATCCTTATGTAACACATGTATCACTAGCCACTTTAACTATGCCACTTTGTTTACTTTGTCTACACACTCATCTCATATGTATATACTGTACTCGATACCATCTACTGTATGCTGCTCTGTACCATCACTCATTCATATATCCTTATGTACATGTTCCTTATCCCCTTACACTGTGTATAAGACAGTAGTTTTGGAATTGTTAGTTAGATTACTTGTTGGTTATCACTGCATTGTCGGAACTAGAAGCACAAGCATTTCGCTACACTCGCACTAACATCTGCTAACCATGTGTATGTGACAAATAAAATTTGATTTGATTTGATTTGATTTGGGTATACTATATACACAGGGGATACAGAGACCACAGGGGATACAGAGACCACAGGGGTTTAGACTGATCTACTGGGTATACTATATACACAGGGGATACAGAGACCACAGGGGTTTAGACTGATCTACTGGGTATACTATATACACAGGGGATACAGAGACCACAGGGGTTTAGACTGATCTACTGGGTATACTATATACACAGGGGATACAGAGACCACAGGGGATACACTAGACTGATCTACTGGGTATACTATATACACAGGGGATACAGAGACCACAGGGGATACAGAGACCACAGGGGTTTAGACTGATCTACTGGGTATACTATATACACAGGGGATACAGAGACCACAGGGGTTTAGACTGATCTACTGGGTATACTATATACACAGGGGATACAGAGACCACAGGGGTTTAGACTGATCTACTGGGTATACTATATACACAGGGGATACAGAGACCACAGGGGTTTAGACTGATCTACTGGGTATACTATATACACAGGGGATACAGAGACCACAGGGGTTTAGACTGATCTACTGGATATACTATATACACAGGGGATACAGAGACCACAGGGGTTTAGACTGATCTACTGGGTATACTATATACACAGGGAATACAGAGACCACAGGGGATACACCATATAGATGATATAGATATAGATGATATAGATATATATTGCGTTGATGATATAGATGTAGATGATATAGATAATATAGATATATGGCATCGATTATATAGATGTAGATAATATAGATAATATAGATATAGATATATGGTATCGATGATATAGATATAGATGATATAGATATATGGTATCGATTATATAGATGATATAGATATATATGGCATCAATTATATAGATGTAGATGATATAGATATATATGGCATTGATTATATAGATGTAGATGATATAGATGATATAGATATATATGGCATTGATTATATAGATGTAGATGATATAGATGTAGATGATATAGCTGATATAGATATATATGGCATCGATTATATAGATGTAGATGATATAGATAATATAGATATAGATATATGGTATCGATGATATAGATATAGATGATATAGATATATATGTTATCGATGATATAGATATAGGTGATATAGATCTAGACGGTATCGATGATATAGATATAGATGATATAGCTATATATGGTATTGATGACATAGATATAGATGACATAGATATAGATGACATAGATATAGATGGTATCGATGATATAGATATAGATGGTATCGATGATATAGATGATATAGATATATATGTTATCGATGATATAGATATAGATGATATAGATCTAGACGGTATCGATAATATAGATATAGATATATATGGTATTGATGACATAGATATAGATGACATAGATATAGATGACATAGATATAGATGGTATCGATGATATAGATATAGATGGTATCGATGATATAGATATAGCTGATATAGATATAGATGGTATCGATGATATAGATGATATAGATATAGATGGTATCGATGATATAGATATAGATGATATAGATCTAGACGGTATCGATGATATAGATATAGATGATATAGATATGAGGTATTGATTATATAGATATAGATGGCATCGATATAGATGGCATCGATGATATAGATATAGATGATATAGATATAGATGGTATCGATGATATAGATATAGGTGATATAGATATAGATGGTATCGATGATATAGATATAGATGACATAGATATAGATGACATAGCTATAGATGGTATCGATGATATAGATATAGATGATATAGATGATATAGATGGTATCGATGATATCGATATAGATGGTATCGATGATATAGATATAGATGATATAGATGGTATCGATGATATAGATATAGATGATATAGATATAGATGGTATCGATGATATCGATATAGCTGATATAGATATAGATGGTATCGATGATATAGATATAACTGATATAGATATAGATGGTATCGATGATATAGCTGATATAGATATAGATAGTATATAGCTGATATAGATATAGATGATATAGATATAGATGATATAGATATAGATGGTATAGATATAGATGATATAGATATAGATGATATAGATATAGATGATATAGATATAGATGATATAGATATAGATGATATAGATATAGATGATATAGATATCGATGATATAGATATCGATGATATAGATATAGATGGTATAGATATAGCTGATATAGATATAGCTGATATAGATATAGATGATATAGATGATATAGATGATATAGATATAGCTGATATAGATATAGCTGATATAGATATAGCTGATATAGATATAGATGATATAGATAATATAGCTGATATAGATATAGCTGATATAGATACAGATGTAGATGATATAGATATAGATGATATAGATGGTATATAGCTGATATAGATATAGATGATATAGATATAGATGATATAGATATAGATATAGATGATATAGATGGTATATAGCTGATATAGATATAGATGATATAGATACAGAAAGCACTGGACTAAAGTTCACTGGATTTTAGGAAGTGCTGACGTGGTTATCTTGAGTCCTCTCCTTTCACTTCCCTGTTCTTTCCCCTTTTATCTTCCTACAAACTGTTTTTGTCTTACCGTTGTTCTGGATGTCTTCGACGATGTAGACCGATTCGTTGATGGACACATCATCATCATCATCACTGAGAATGATAACCACGTCTTCTGGATTCATGTCTCCAAACAACCTGCAAAATATATTTATAGAAACCACCAGCACTGTATATCCTTCACTATAAACCACACTGCACTGTATATCCTTCACTATAAACCACACACTGCATTATATATCCTTCACTATAAACCACACTGCATTATATATCCTTCACTATAAACTACACTGCATTATATATCCTTCACTATAAACCCCACACTGCATTATATATCCTTCACTATAAACCCCACACTGCATTATATATCCTTCACTATAAACCCCACACTGCATTATATATCCTTCACTATAAACCCCACACTGCATTATATATCCTTCACTATAAACCACACTGCATTGTATATCCTTCACTATAAACCACACTGCATTATATATCCTTCACTATAAACCACACTGCATTATATATCCTTCACTATAAACCACACTGCATTGTATATCCTTCACTATAAACCCCACACTGCATTACATATCCTTCACTATAAACCCCACACTGCATTATATATCCTTCACTATAAACCACACTGCATTGTATATCCTTCACTATAAACCACACTGCATTATATATCCTTCACTATAAACCACACACTGCATTATATATCCTTCACTATAAACCACACTGCATTATATATCCTTCACTATAAACCACACTGCATTATATATCCTTCACTATAAACCCCACACTGCATTATATATCCTTCACTATAAACCACACACTGCATTATATATTCTTCACTATAAACCACACTGCACTGTATATCCTTCACTATAAACCACACTGCACTGTATATCCTTCACTATAAACCACACTGCATTATATATCCTTCACTATAAACCACACTGCATTATATATCCTTCACTATAAACCACACTGCATTATATATCCTTCACTATAAACCACACTGCACTGTATATCCTTCACTATAAACCACACTGCACTGTATATCCTTCACTATAAACCACACTGCATTATATATCCTTCACTATAAACCACACTGCATTATATATCCTTCACTATAAACCACACTGCACTGTATATCCTTCACTATAAACCACACTGCATTATATATCCTTCACTATAAACCACACTGCATTATATATCCTTCACTATAAACCACACTGCATTATATATCCTTCAATATAAACCACACTGCACTGTATATCCTTCACTATAAACCCCACACTGCATTATATATCCTTCACTATAAACCCCACACTGCATTATATATCCTTCACTATAAACCACACACTGCTTCAACTTCAATGATCTGTAAACAACTAGTTTAATGTCACTAGTTAGGGGGGGAAACAAACTATTACTTTCAATTCTGAATGGTGGAGATAAATAGATAATAATAATAATAATAATAATAATAAATAATAATAATAAATAATAATAATTGATGAAGGTGCACAGAGGCTAATATCTAACCAACTAACTCAGCCTCGACACACAACCCAAAACACACAACTTTGACCAGAGAAAACACATGTTTATTTTCATACGGTCTCTGACTGTAGTTAAAGGAGTATCAAAAGCGGATGTGACTAGTTAGATAATTAAAGTTACCTTTGCTTGAAAAGTGGATCACTTCTTAGTTGACAATACGGCTTATAAAGAGTGAGAAACCCGACACCGTTAGATGTAATATATATATAAGGAGTAAATTAATTAAAAGTAGTTTATCCTTCTCACGACTTCTGTTTTCCTGTTGAATTTATTTTTTCGCGCCAGGTTCCGGAAACCCCAGACCGGACGTGACGGATAAGGCGCGTCACCTTGGCGACCGGCCGAGAAGCGTTCCCTAGTTACCGCGGCAACAACGTTAAAAATGTGGATTTTCGTCGTCAAAAAAAAAAATGTATTCAACTTTTTTGGTCTTCATTTAAAGTTCGGTTTTAAGCACTTTGATTAAGGTTTAAGGTTTAAGCGGGGTTATGACTTTGTGACAGTAGTAAAGAGTGACTACCCAGACGAAAAGGGTTTAATCATAGAAATATAATGAATAGAACGGCGGTCCCCAACGAGCACATAGGGGGCAAAGCAGGAAGTGTACCCATCAATATGTGCTGGGATTTGTTGATTTGACTGGCTCTTAAATGTACACAGAGAGCTAACATTAATATGTCTCCCGGTTCAAAGTGGAGGAGGGATTGACTTCATCACTACTTGTATTTGTGAGCAGTATTGACATGTTGAATCCACCGAGGTGTCTGTTTAAACGACTGGCACACAGCTTACAAGACATGCCACCAGAGGTTTGTCCAGAACAGACTATGGGAGGTACACAGTACAACATAGAGCCATGACTACATGGAACTCTATTCCACAGCACTACATAGAGCCATGACTACATGGAACTCTATTCCACAGTACTACATAGAGCCATGACTACATGGAACTCTATTCCACAGTACTACATAGAGCCATGACTACATGGAACTCTATTCCACAGTACTACATAGAGCCATGACTACATGGAACTCTATTCCACAGTACTACATAGAGCCATGACTACATGGAACTATATCCCACAGTACTACATAGAGCCATGACTACATGGAACTCTATTCCACAGTACTACATAGAGCCATAACTACATGGAATTCTATTCCACAGTACTACATAGAGCCATGACTACATGGAACTCTATTCCACAGTACTACATAGAGCCATGACTACATGGAACTCTATTCCACAGTACTACATAGAGCCATGACTACATGGAACTCTATTCCACAGTACTACATAGAGACATGACTACATGGAACTGTATTCCACAGTACTACATAGAGCCATGACTACATGGAACTCTATTCCACAGTACTACATAGAGCGGCAGGGTAGCCTAGTGGTTAGAGCGTTGGACTAGTAACCGGAAGGTTGCAAGTTCAAAACCCCGAGCTGACAAGGTACAAATCTGTCGTTCTGCCCCTGAACAGGCAGTTAACCTGCTGTTCCCAGGCCGTCATTGAAAATAAGAATTTGTTCTTAACTGACTTGCCTGGTTAAATAAAGGTAAAAAACAAAACAAATCCTCCTGCCCAACCTCCTGTCCAACCTCCTGCCCAACCTCCTGCCCAGCCTCCTGCCCAGCCTCCTGCCTCTCATCCTACTCTCCTCCTGTCCAACCTCCTGCCTCTCTTCCTCCTCCCTCATCCTCCTGTCCAACCTCCTGCCCTTCCTCCTCCCTCATCCTACTCTCCTCCTGTCCAGCCTCCTGCCTCTTTCCGGTACAGCATCTTCTGCAAGGACCAGCGGACCTGAAGTCCGGCCAGTGTGGAGGGGGAGAGGCCAGACCTGAAGTCCTCCCAGCCCGGGCCAGTGTGGAGAGGGAGAGGCCAGACCTGAAGTCCTCCCAGCCCGGCCAGTGTGGAGGGGGAGAGGCCAGACCTGAAGTCCTCCAGGGTGTCAATGCTGAGACCAAGGTGTCTTTATTTAGACAGAAGTCAATGATGAGACAAAGGTGTCTTTATTTAGACAGGGAGTCAATGCTGAGACCAAGGTGTCTTTATTTAGACAGGGAGTCAATGCTGAGACCAAGGTGTCTTTATTTAGACAGGGAGTCAATGATGAGACCAAGGTCTATTTATTTAGACAGAGAGTCAACGCTGAGACCAAGGTCTCTTTATTTAGACAGGGAGTCAATGCTGAGATCAAGGTGTCTTTAGACAGGGAGTCAATGCTGAGACCAAGGTCTCTTTATTTAGACAGGGAGTCAATGCTGAGACCAAGGTGTCTTTACCTAGACAGGGAGTCAATACTGAGACCAAGGTGTCTTTACTTAGACAGGGAGTCAATGCTGAGACCAAGGTGTCTTTATTTAGACAGGGAGTCAATGCTGAGACCAGGGAGTCAATGCTGAGACCAGGGTCTCTTTATTTAGACAGTGAGTCAATGCTGAGACTAAGGTGTCTTTATTTAGACAGGGAGTCAATGCTGAGACCAAGGTCTCTTTATTTAGACAGGGAGTCAATGCTGAGATCAAGGTGTCTTTAGACAGGGAGTCAATGCTGAGACCAAGGTGTCTTTATTTAGACAGGGAGTCAATGCTGAGACCAAGGTGGCTTTATTTAGACAGGGAGTCAATGCTGAGACCAAGGTCTCTTTATTTAGACAGGGAGTCAATGCTGAGACCAAGGTGGCTTTATTTAGACAGGGAGTCAATACTGAGACCAAGGTGTCTTTACCTAGACAGGGAGTCAATACTGAGACCAAGGTGTCTTTACTTAGACAGGGAGTCAATACTGAGACCAAGGTGTCTTTACTTAGACAGGGAGTCAATGCTGAGACCAAGGTGTCTTTTGTTAGACAGGGAGTCAATGCTGAGACCAGGGAGTCAATGCTGAGACCAGGGTCTCTTTATTTAGACAGGGAGTCAATACTGAGACCAAGGTGTCTTTACTTAGACAGGGAGTCAATGCTGAGACCAAGGTGTCTTTATTTAGACAGGGAGTCAATGCTGAGACCAAGGTGTCTTTATTTAGACAGGGAGTCAATGCTGAGACCAGGGAGTCAATGCTGAGACCAGGATCTCTTTATTTAGACAGGGAGTCAATGCTGAGACCAAGGTGTCTTTATTTAGACAGTGAGTCAATGCTGAGACCAAGGTGTCTTTATTTAGACAGGGAGTCAATGCTGAGACCAGGGAGTCAATGCTGAGACCAGGGTCTCTTTATTTAGACAGGGAGTCAATGCTGAGACCAAGGTGTCTTTATTTAGACAGGGAGTCAATGCTGAGACCAAGGTGTCTTTATTTAGACAGTGAGTCAATGCTGAGACCAAGGTGTCTTTATTTAGACAGGGAGTCAATGCTGAGACCAGGGAGTCAATGCTGAGACCAGGGTCTCTTTATTTAGACAGGGAGTCAATGCTGAGACCAAGGTGTCTTTATTTAGACAGGGAGTCAATGCTGAGACCAAGGTGTCAATGCTGAGACCAAGGTGTCTTTATTTAGACAGGGAGTCAATGCTGAGACCAGGGAGTCAATACTGAGACCAAGGTGTCTTTACTTAGACAGGGAGTCAATGCTGAGACCAGGGTCCCTGTTCCAGATTTATAAACACAATCAATTAAATGCACATTATTTATACACACAATAGATGAAAACATTTGTTCCATGAAATATATTGAAGCAAAAATGACAGACAGCTGTCCAAAAATGAGATCAATAGAACTGCACCTCTCTCTCCCTCCCTGCTAGAGGCACCTCTCTCTCTCTCCCTGCTAGAGGCACCTCTCTCTCTCTCTCTCCCTGCTAGAGGCACCTCTCTCTCTCTCTCTCCCTGCTAGAGGCACCTCTCTCTCTCTCCCTGCTAGAGGCACCTCTCTCTCTCCCTGCTAGAGGCACCTCTCTCTCTCTCCTGCTAGAGGCACCTCTGAGACCTCTCTCCCTGCTAGAGGCACTCTCTCTCTCCCTCCCTGCTAGAGGCACCTCTCTCTCCCTCCTGCTAGAGGCAGGTCTCTCTCTCTCCCTGCTAGAGGCACCTCTCTGCTCCCTGCTAAGGTGTCTCTTCTCTCCTCCCTGCTAGAGGCACTCTCTCTCCCTCTCTGCTAGAGCACCAAGGTGTCTCTCCCTCTCTGCTAGAGGCACCTCTCTCCCTCCCTGAGAGGTGTCTTTCTCTCCCTCCCTGCTAGAGGCACCTGTCTCTCCCTCCCTGCTAGAGGCACCTCTCTCCCCCTCCCTGCTAGAGGCACCTCTCTCTCCCTCCCTGCTAGAGGCACCTGTCTTCTCTCCCTGCTAGAGGCACCTCTCTCTCCCTCCCTGCTAGAGGCACTCTCTCTCCCTCCCTGCTAGAGGCAGTCAATGCTCTCCCTGCAGAGGCACCTCTCTCTCTCTCTCCCTCCCTGCTAGAGGCACCTCTCTCTCCTCTCTGCTAGAGGCACCTCTCTCTCCCTCTCTGCTAGAGGCACCTTCTCCCTCCTGCTAGAGGCACCTCTCTCTCCCTCCCTGCAGAGGCACCTCTCTCTCTCTCCCTGACAGGCAGTCCTCCCTGAGAGGCAGGTCTCTCTTCTCTCCCTCCCTGCTAGAGCACCTCTCTTTCCTCTCTGCTAGAGTCAATGCTCCCTCCCCAGAGGCACCTCTCTTCCCTGCTAGAGGCACCTCTCTCTCTCTCTCCCTCCCTGCTGAGGACCTCTCTCTCCTCTCTGCTAGAGGCACCTCTCTCTCCCTCCCTGAGAGGCAGGTGTCTCTCTCTTCCCTCCCTTAGAGGCACGTCTCCCTCTCCCTCAATGCTGAGGCACCTCTCTCTCCCTCCCTGCTAGAGGCACCTCTCTCTCCCTGCCTGAGAGGCACCTCTCTCCCTCCCTGCTAGAGGCACCTCTCTATCCTCTCTGCTAGAGCCCTCTTCCCTCCTGCACCTCTCTCTCCCTCCCTGCTAGAGCACCTCTCTCTCCCTCCCCAGAGGCACCTGTCTTCCCTCCCTGCTAGACAGGCACCCTCTCTCCTCCCTGAGAGGCAGGTGTCTTTATTTAGAGGCAGTCAATCCCTGAGACCAAGGCACCTCTTTCCCTCCCTTAGACAGGCAGTCAATCCCTGAGACCAGAGGTCTCTTTCCCTGCTAGACAGGCAGTCTCCCTCCCTGAGAGGCAAGGTCTCTTCCCTCCCTTAGACCTCTCTCTCCCTCCCTGCTAGAGGCACCTCTCTCTCCCTCCCTGCTAGAGGCAGTCAATGCTCCCTCCCTGCTAGAGGCACCTCTCTCCCTCCCTGAGAGGCACCTCTCTTCCCTCCCTGCTAGAGGCACCTCTCTCTCCCTCCCTGAGAGGCACCTCTCTTCCTCTCCCTGCTAGAGGCACCTCTCTCTCCCTCCCTGCTAGAGGCACCTCTCTCTCCCTCCCTGCTAGAGGCACCTCTCTTCCCTCCCTGCTAGACAGGCAGTCAATCCCCTCCCTGCTAGAGGCACCTCTTCCCCCTCCCTGCAGAGGCAGTCTCCCTCCCTGAGAGGTGTCTCCCTCCCTGCTAGAGGCACCTCTCTCCCTCCCTGCTAGAGGCACCTCTCTCCCTTCCTGCTAGAGGCACCTCTCTCTCCCTCCCTCCTAGAGGCACCTCTCTCCCTCCCTCCTAGAGGCACCTCTCTCTCCCTCCCCAAGTGTCTCTTCCCTCCCTGCTAGAGGCACCTCTCTCTCCCTCCCTGCTGAGACCTCTCCCTCCTGCTAGAGGCACCTCTCTCTCCCTCCCTGCTAGAGGCACTCTCTCTCCCTCCCTGCTTTAGAGGCACCTCTCTCTCCCTCCCTGCTAGAGACCTCTCTCTCCCTCCCTGCTAGAGGCACCTCTCTCTCCCTCCTGCTAAGAGGCACCTCTCTCTCCTCCCTGCTAGAGGCACCTCTCTCTCCCTCCCTGCTAGAGGCACCTCTCTTCCCTCCCTGCTAGAGGCACCTCTCTCCCTCCCTGCTAGAGGCACCTCTCTCTCCCTCCCTGCTAGAGGCACCTCTCTCTCCCTCCCTCCTAGAGGCACCTCACTCCCTCCCTGCTAGAGGCACCTCTCTCTCCCTCCCTGCTAGAGGCACCTCTCTCCCTCCCTCCTAGAGGCACCTCTCTCTCCCTCCCTGCTAGAGGCACCTCTCTCTCCCTCCCTGCTAGAGGCACCTCTCTCTCCCTCCCTGCTAGAGGCACCTCTCTCTCCCTCCCTGCTAGAGGCACCTCTCTCTCCCTCCCTGCTAGAGGCACCTCTCTCTCTCTCCCTGCTAGAGGCACCTCTCTCTCTCTCCCTGCTAGAGGCACCTCTCTCTCCCTCCCTGCTAGAGGCACCTCTCTCTCCCTCCCTGCTAGAGGCACCTCTCTCTCTCTCCCTGCTAGAGGCACCTCTCTCTCCCTCCCTGCTAGAGGCATCTCTCTCTCTCTCCCTGCTAGAGGCATCCCTCTCTATCCCTCCCTGCTAGAGGCACCTCTCTCTCTGTCTCTCTCCCTCCTAGAGGCACCTCTCTCTCTGTCTCTCTCCCTGCTAGAGGCACCTCTCACTCCCTCCCTGCTAGAGGCACCTCTCTCTCCCTCCCTGCTAGAGGCACCTCTCTCTCCCTCCCTGCTAGAGGCACCTCTCTCTCCCTCCCTGCTAGAGGCACCTCTCTCTCCCTCCCTGCTAGAGGCACCTCTCTCTCCCTCCCTGCTAGAGGCACCGCTCTCTCACTCCCTGCTAGAGGCACCTCTCTCTCTCTCCCTCCCTGCTAGAGGCACCTCTCTCTCCCTCCCTCCCTGCTAGAGGCACCTCTCTCTCCCTCCCTGCTAGAGGCACCCCTCTCTCTCTCCCTGCTAGAGGCACCCCTCTCTCCCTCCCTGCTAGAGGCACCTCTCTCTCTCTCCCTCCCTCCTAGAGGCACCTCTCTCCCTCCCTGCTAGAGGCACCTCTCTCTCCCTCCCTGCAAGAGGCACCTCTCTCTCCCTCCCTGCTAGAGGCACCTCTCTCTCCCTCCCTGCTAGAGGCACCTCTCTCTCCCTCCCTGCTAGAGGCACCTCTCTCTCTCCCTGCTAGAGGCACCTCTCTCTCTCCCTGCTAGAGGCACCTCTCTCTCTGTCTCTCTCCCTCCTAGAGGCACCTCTCTCTCTGTCTCTCTCCCTCCTAGAGGCACCTCTCTCTCTGTCTCCCTGCTAGAGGCACCTCTCTCTCCCACCCTGCTAGAGGCACCTCTCTCTCCCTCCCTGCTAGAGGCACCTCTCTCTCCCTCCCTGCTAGAGGCACCTCTCTCTCCCTCCCTGCTAGAGGCACCTCTCTCTCTCCCTGCTAGAGGCATCCCTCTCTCTCCCTCCCTGCTAGAGGCACCTCTCTCTGTCTCTCTCCCTCCTAGAGGCACCTCTCTCTCTGTCTCCCTGCTAGAGGCACCTCTCTCTCCCACCCTGCTAGAGGCACCTCTCTCTCCCTCCCTGCTAGAGGCACCTCTCTCTCCCTCCCTGCTAGAGGCACCTCTCTCTCCCTCCCTGCTAGAGGCATCTCTCTCTCCCTCCCTCCCTCCTAGAGGCACCTCTCTCTCCCTCCCTCCTAGAGGCACCTCTCTCTCCCTCCCTGCTAGAGGCACCTCTCTCTCCCTCCCTCCTAGAGGCACCTCTCTCTCCCTCCCTCCTAGAGGCACCTCTCTCCCTCCTCTCACACTTCATTGGCTTTGATTAATAAAGTAGTTAAAAAATATGACTTTTCTTTTTTTCTCACTCAGATCGGGTCTGGATCCAGCCATGTCTATATGGAACAGGTCTAGTTGTCCTCAGTCTCTATATTAACAGAATAATTGATGCACTTCGGGTCCGGGTGGGACAGCCCCAGGTCCAACCATGTCTATATGGAACAGGTCTAGTTGTCCTCAGTCTCTATATTAACAGAATAATTGATGCACTTCGGGTCCGGGTGGGACAGCCCCAGGTCCAACCATGTCTATATGGAACAGGTCTAGTTGTCCTCAGTCGCTATACTAAACAGAAGACCGTGAAGACCTCTAGTCTGAGGGGCTGTGATTGGCAAGATGCTTCTTCACACTCTGGCATCACCATGGTGATGAGGGGCTCTGATTGGCTAGTTGCCTCTTTGCTCTCTGGTGTCCCGATTGTGACGAGGGCGGGGCCTGGGCAACGCGGCTTTGGAAGAGGGTCAGTTGATCGAGCAGTGGGAGGGGCATGTCTCTGATGACCAATGGAAGGTCTTCATGGAGCAGAGGGTAGATGACCACACTGAGGGCCGGACGCTCCACAGAGAACCTAGAGGAAGGAGAGGGCGTCATTAGATAGAACTATCCTCATATAGAACTATCAGTATATAGAACTATCAGTATATAGAACTATCCTCATATAGAACTATCATTATATAGAACTATCATTATATAGAACTATCATTAGATAGAACTATCCTCATATAGAACTATCATTATATAGAACTATCATTAGATAGAACTATCCTCATATAGAACTATCAGTATATAGAACTATCCTCATATAGAACTATCATTATATAGAACTATCATTAGATAGAACTATCCTCATATAGAACTATCATTATATAGAACTATCAGTATATAGAACTATCCTCATATAGAACTATCATTATATAGAACTATCATTAGATAGAACTATCCTCATATAGAACTATCATTATATAGAACTATCAGTATATAGAACTATCCTCATATAGAACTATCAGTATATAGAACTATCAGTATATAGAACTACCAGTATATAGAACTATCCTCATATAGAACTATCAGTATATAGAACTATCCTCATATAGAACTATCATTATATAGAACTACCCTCATATAGAACTATCATTATATAGAACTATCCTCATATAGAACTATCCTCATATAGAACTATCAGTATATAGAACTATCCTCATATAGAACTATCAGTATATAGAACTATCAGTATATAGAACTACCAGTATATAGAACTATCCTCATATAGAACTATCAGTATATAGAACTATCAGTATATAGAACTATCCTCATATAGAACTATCAGTATATAGAACTATCAGTATATAGAACTACCAGTATATAGAACTATCCTCATATAGAACTATCAGTATATAGAACTATCAGTATATAGAACTATCCTCATATAGAACTATCATTATATAGAACTACCCTCATATAGAACTATCATTATATAGAACTATCCTCATATAGAACTATCATTATATAGAACTATCCTCATATAGAACTATCATTATATAGAACTATCAGTATATAGAACTATCCTCATATAGAACTATCCTCATATAGAACTATCAGTATATAGAACTATCCTCATATAGAACTATCATTATATAGAACTACCCTCATATATTCAATATATAGAACTATCCTCATATAGAACTATCCTCATATAGAACTATCATTATATAGAACTATCCTCATATAGAACTATCATTATATAGAACTATCATTATATAGAACTATCATTATATAGAACTATCATTATATAGAACTATCCTCATATAGAACTATCATTATATAGAACTATCATTATATAGAACTATCCTCATATAGAACTATCATTATATAGAACTATCATTATATAGAACTATCAGTATATAGAACTATCATTATATAGAACTATCAGTATATAGAACTATCAGTATATAGAACTATCAGTATATAGAACTATCATTATATAGAACTATCATTATATAGAACTATCAGTATATAGAACTATCAGCATATAGAACTATCATTATATAGAACTATCAGTATATAGAACTATCATTATATAGAACTAGCATTATATAGAACTAGCATTATATAGAACTATCAGTATATAGAACGATCATTATATAGAACTATCATTATATAGAACTATCAGTATATAGAACGATCATTATATAGAACTATCATTATATAGAACTATCAGTATGTAGAACGATCATTATATAGAACTATCATTATATAGAACTATCAGTATATAGAAGTACCCTCATATAGAACTATCATTATATAGAACTACCAGTATATAGAAGTACCCTCATATAGAACTATCATTATATAGAAATACCAGTATATAGAAGTACCCTCATATAGAACTACCCTCATATAGAACTACCCTCATATAGAACTATCAGTATATAGAACTATCAGTATATAGAACTATCCTCATATAGAACTATCATTATATAGAACTATCAGTATATAGAACTATCATTATATAGAACTATCATTATATAGAACTATCATTATATAGAACTATCATTATATAGAACTATCATTATATAGAACTATCAGTATATAGAACTATCATTATATAGAACTATCATTATATAGAACTATCAGTATATAGAACGATCATTATATAGAACTATCAGTATATAGAACTATCCTCATATAGAACTATCATTATATAGAACTATCCTCATATAGAACTATCATTATATAGAACTATCATTATATAGAACTATCAGTATATAGAACTATCCTCATATAGAACTATCATTATATAGAACTATCATTATATAGAACTATCATTATATAGAACTATCAGTATATAGAACTATCAGTATATAGAACTATCGTTATATAGAACTATCAGTATATAGAACTATCAGTATATAGAACTATCATTATATAGAACTATCAGTATATAGAACTATCAGTATATAGAACTATCATTATATAGAACTATCATTATATAGAACTATCATTATATAGAACTATCAGTATATAGAACTATCATTATATAGAACTATCAGTATATAGAACGATCATTATATAGAACTATCATTATATAGAACTATCAGTATATAGAACTATCATTATATAGAACTATCAGTATATAGAAGTACCCTCATATAGAACTATCATTATATAGAACTACCAGTATATAGAAGTACCCTCATATAGAACTATCATTATATAGAACTACCAGTATATAGAAGTACCCTCATATAGAACTACCCTCATATAGAACTACCCTCATATAGAACTATCAGTATATAGAACTATCAGTATATAGAACTATCCTCATATAGAACTATCATTATATAGAACTATCAGTATATAGAACTATCATTATATAGAACTATCATTATATAGAACTATCATTATATAGAACTATCATTATATAGAACTATCATTATATAGAACTATCATTATATAGAACTATCATTATATAGAACTATCAGTATATAGAACTATCAGTATATAGAACTATCATTATATAGAACTATCAGTATATAGAACTATCATTATATAGAACTATCGGTATATAGAACTATCATTATATAGAACTATCCTCATACAGAACTATCAGTATATAGAACTATCCTCATATAGAACTATCCTCATATAGAACTATCAGTATATAGAACTATCCTCATATAGAACTATCATTATATAGAACTACCCTCATATAATCAATATATAGAACTATCCTCATATAGAACTATCATTATATAGAACTATCCTCATATAGAACTATCATTATATAGAACTATCCTCATATAGAACTATCCTCATATAGAACTACCCTCATATAATCAAAATATAGAACTATCCTCATATAGAACTATCCTCATATAGAACTATCCTCATATAATCATTATATAGAACTATCCTCATATAGAACTATCCTCATATAGAACTATCATTATATAGAACTATCCTCATATAGAACTATCCTCATATAGAACTATCCTCATATAATCATTATATAGAACTATCCTCATATAGAACTATCCTCATATAGAACTATCAGTATATAGAACTATCCTCATATAGAACTATCCTCATATAGAACTATCATATAGAACTATCCTCATATAGAACTATCCTCATATAGAACTACCCTCATATAATCAATATATAGAACTATCCTCATATAGAACTATCCTCATATAGAACTATCAGTATATAGAACTATCCTCATATAGAACTATCCTCATATAGAACTACCCTCATATGGTCCTTCTGTAGCTCAGTGTGGTCCTTCTGTAGCTCAGTTTGTAGAGCATGGCTCTTGTAACGCCAGGGTAGTAGAACTATCCCCGGGACCACCCATATAGAATGTATGCACACATGACTGTAAGTCGCTTTGGATAAAAGCGTCTGCTAAATGGCATATATTATTATTATTATTATTATTATTATTATTATATTAACTATCCTCATATAGAACTATCCTCATATAGAACTACCCTCATATAATCAATATATAGAACTATCCTCATATAGAACTATCCTCATATAGAACTACCCTCATATAGAACTATCCTCATTATATAGAACTACCCTCTATATAGAACTATCCTCATATAGAACTATCCTCATATAGAACTATCCTCATATAGAACTATCCTCATATAGAACTATCCTTATATAGAACTATCCTCATATAGAACTATCCTCATATAGAACTACCCTCATATAGAACTACCCTCATATAGAACTATCCTCATATAGAACTATCCTCATATAGAACTATCCTCATATAGAACTATCCTCATATAGAACTATCCTCATATAGAACTACCCTCATATAGAACTATCCTCATATAGAACTATCCTCATATAGAACTATCCTCATATAGAACTATCATTATATAGAACTATCCTCATATAGAACTATCAGTATATAGAACTATCCTCATATAGAACTATCATTATATAGAACTATCCTCATATAGAACTATCATTATATAGAACTATCCTCATATAGAACTATCATTATATAGAACTATCCTCATATAGAACTATCCTCATATAGAACTACCCTCATATAATCAAAATATAGAACTATCCTCATATAGAACTATCCTCATATAGAACTATCCTCATATAATCATTATATAGAACTATCCTCATATAGAACTATCATTATATAGAACTATCCTCATATAGAACTATCCTCATATAGAACTATCCTCATATAGAACTATCCTCATATAATCATTATATAGAACTATCCTCATATAGAACTATCCTCATATAGAACTATCATTATATAGAACTATCCTCATATAGAACTATCCTCATATAGAACTATCCTCATATAATCAATATATAGAACTACCCTCATATAATCAATATATAGAACTATCCTCATATAGAACTACCCTCATATAGAACTACCCTCATATAGAACTATCCTCATATAGAACTATCCTCATATAGAACTACCCTCATATAATCAATATATAGAACTATCCTCATATAGAACTACCCTCATATAGAACTACCCTCATATAGAACTATCCTCATATAGAACTACCCTCATATAGAACTATCCTCATATAGAACTATCATTATATAGAACTACCCTCATACAGAACTATCGTCATATAGAACTATCCTCATATAGAACTATCGTCATATAGAACTATCCTCATATAGAACTACCCTCATATAGAACTACCCTCATATATAACTATCATTATATAGAACTATCCTCATATAGAACTATCCTCATATAGAACTATCCTCATATAGAACTATCAGTATATAGAACTATCAGTATATAGAACTATCATTATATAGAACTATCATTATATAGAACTATCCTCATATAGAACCATCCTCATACAGAACTATCCTCATATATAACTATCATTATATAGAACTATCCTCATATAGAACTATCAGTATATAGAACTATCAGTATATAGAACTATCATTATATAGAACTATCAGTATATAGAACTATCCTCATATAGAACTATCATCATATAGAACTATCCTCATATAGAACTATCATTATATAGAACTATCCTCATATAGAACTATCCTCATATAGAACTATCATTATATAGAACTATCATTATATAGAACTATCCTCATATAGAACTATCAGTATATAGAACTATCAGTATATAGAACTATCCTCATATAGAACTATCCTCATATAGAACTATCATTATATAGAACTACCCTCATATAGAACTATCCTCATATAGAACTATCATTATATAGAACTATCCTCATATAGAACTATCATTATATAGAACTATCATTATATAGAACTATCCTCATATAGAACTATCCTCATATAGAACTATCCTCTTATGATGAACTATCCTCATATAGAACTATCATTATATAGAACTATCCTCATATAGAACTATCCTCATATAGAACTATCATTATATAGAACTATCCTCATATAGAACTATCCTCATATAGAACTACCCTCATATAGAACTATCAGTATATAGACTATCCTCATATAGAACTATCCTTATATAGAACTATCCTCATATAGAAGTACCCTCATATAGAACTATCCTCATATAGAACTACCAGTATATAGAACTATCCTCATATAGAACTATCATTATATAGAACTATCCTCATATAGAACTATCATTATATAGAACTATCCTCATATAGAACTACCAGTATATAGAACTATCCTCATATAGAACTATCATTATATAGAACTATCCTCATATAGAACTATCCTTATATAGAACTATCAGTATATAGAACTATCCTCATATAGAACTATCCTCATATAGAACTACCAGTATATAGAACTATCCTCATATAGAACTATCCTCATATAGAACTATCCTCATATAGAACTATCCTCATATAGAACTATCCTCATATAGAACTATCCTACCATTGATGTCATCCTTTTCTGTTGAGAGAACTTGACTGACAGATTCACCGAACAGACCGAGAGACAGACAACGATCAGACAGACAGACAGACTCCCCACCAGTCAGACAGAGAGACAGACTCACCAGTCAGACAGAGACAGACTCACTAGCCAGACAGAGAGACAGACTCACTAGCCAGACAGAGAGACAGACTCCCCACCAGCCAGACAGAGAGACAGACTCCCCAGCCAGACAGAGAGACAGACTCACCAGCCAGACAGAGAGACAGACTCACCAGCCAGACAGAGAGACAGACTCACCAGCCAGACAGAGAGACAGACTCACCAGCCAGACAGAGAGACAGACTCACCAGCCAGACAGAGAGACAGACTCACCAGCCAGACAGAGAGACAGACTCACCAGCCAGACAGAGAGACAGACTCACCAGCCAGACAGAGAGACAGACTCACCAGTCAGACAGAGAGACAGACTCACCAGTCAGACAGAGAGACAGACTCACCAGTAAAAGACAGACTCACCAGCCAGACAGAGAGACAGACTCACCGGTCAGACAGAGAGACAGACTCACCGGTCAGACAGACAGACAGACTCACCGGTCAGACAGACAGACAGACTCACCGGTCAGACAGACAGACAGACTCACCGGTCAGACAGACAGACAGACTCACCGGTCAGACAGACAGACAGACTCACCGGTCAGACAGAGAGACAGACTCACCGGTCAGACAGAGAGACAGACTCACCGGTCAGACAGAGAGACAGACTCACCGGTCAGACAGAGAGACAGACTCACCGGTCAGACAGAGAGACAGACTCACCGGTCAGACAGAGAGACAGACTCACCAGTCAGACAGACAGACAGACAGACAGACTCCCCACCAGTCAGACAGACAGACAGACTCCCCACCAGTCAGACAGACAGACAGACTCCCCACCAGTCAGACAGACAGACAGACTCCCCACCAGTCAGACAGACAGAGAGACAGACAGACAGAGAGACAGACTCCCCACCAGTCAGACAGACAGAGAGACAGACTCCCCACCAGTCAGACAGAGAGACAGACTCCCCACCAGTCAGACAGACAGAGAGACAGACTCCCCACCAGTCAGACAGACAGACTCCCCACCAGTCAGACAGAGAGACAGACTCCCCACCAGTCAGACAGAGAGACAGACTCCCCACCAGTCAGACAGACAGAGAGACAGACTCCCCACCAGTCAGACAGAGAGACAGACTCCCCACCAGTCAGACAGAGAGACAGACTCCCCACCAGTCAGACAGAGAGACAGACTCCCCACCAGTCAGACAGAGAGACAGACTCCCCACCAGTCAGACAGAGAGACAGACTCCCCGGTCAGACAGAGAGACAGACTCACCAGTCAGACAGACAGAGAGACAGACTCACCGGCCAGACAGAGAGACAGACTCACCAGCCAGACAGAGAGACAGACTCACCAGTCAGACAGAGAGACAGACTCACCGGTCAGACAGAGAGACAGACTCCCCACCAGTCAGACAGAGAGACAGACTCCCCACCAGTCAGACAGACAGAGAGACAGACTCCCCACCAGTCAGACAGACAGAGAGACAGACTCACCGGTCAGACAGACAGACAGACTCACCGGTCAGACAGACAGACAGACTCACCGGTCAGACAGACAGACAGACTCACCGGTCAGACAGAGAGACAGACTCACCGGTCAGACAGAGAGACAGACTCACCGGTCAGACAGAGAGACAGACTCACCGGTCAGACAGAGAGACAGACTCACCGGTCAGACAGAGAGACAGACTCACCGGTCAGACAGAGAGACAGACTCACCGGTCAGACAGAGAGACAGACTCACCAGTCAGACAGAGAGACAGACAGACAGACTCCCCACCAGTCAGACAGACAGACAGACTCCCCACCAGTCAGACAGACAGACAGACTCCCCACCAGTCAGACAGACAGACAGACTCCCCACCAGTCAGACAGACAGAGAGACAGACAGACAGAGAGACAGACTCCCCACCAGTCAGACAGACAGAGAGACAGACTCCCCACCAGTCAGACAGAGAGACAGACTCCCCACCAGTCAGACAGACAGAGAGACAGACTCCCCACCAGTCAGACAGACAAGACTCCCCACCAGTCAGACAGACAGACTCCCCACCAGTCAGACAGAGAGACAGACTCCCCACCAGTCAGACAGAGAGACAGACTCCCCACCAGTCAGACAGAGAGACAGACTCCCCACGAGTCAGACAGAGAGACAGACTCCCCACCAGTCAGACAGAGAGACAGACTCCCCGGTCAGACAGAGAGACAGACTCACCAGTCAGACAGACAGAGAGACAGACTCACCGGTCAGACAGAGAGACAGACTCACCAGTCAGACAGAGAGACAGACTCACCAGTCAGACAGAGAGACAGACTCACCGGTCAGACAGAGAGACAGACTCCCCACCAGTCAGACAGAGAGACAGACTCCCCACCAGTCAGACAGACAGACAGACTCCCCACCAGTCAGACAGAGAGACAGACTCCCCACCAGTCAGACAGAGAGACAGACTCCCCACCAGTCAGACAGAGAGACAGACTCCCCACCAGTCAGACAGAGAGACAGACTCCCCACCAGTCAGACAGAGAGACAGACTCCCCACCAGTCAGACAGAGAGACAGACTCACCGGTCAGACAGAGAGACAGACTCACCAGTCAGACAGACTCACCAGTCAGACAGAGAGACAGACTCACCGGTCAGACAGAGAGACAGACTCACCAGTCAGACAGAGAGACAGACTCACCAGTCAGACAGAGAGACAGACTCACCGGTCAGACAGAGAGACAGACTCCCCACCAGTCAGACAGAGAGACAGACTCCCCACCAGTCAGACAGACAGACAGACAGACTCCCCACCAGTCAGACAGACAGACAGACTCCCCACCAGTCAGACAGAGAGACAGACTCCCCACCAGTCAGACAGAGAGACAGACTCCCCACCAGTCAGACAGAGAGACAGACTCCCCACCAGTCAGACAGAGAGACAGACTCCCCACCAGTCAGACAGAGAGACAGACTCCCCGGTCAGACAGAGAGACAGACTCACCAGTCAGACAGACAGAGAGACAGACTCACCGGTCAGACAGAGAGACAGACTCACCAGTCAGACAGAGAGACAGACTCACCAGTCAGACAGAGAGACAGACTCACCGGTCAGACAGAGAGACAGACTCCCCACCAGTCAGACAGAGAGACAGACTCCCCACCAGTCAGACAGACAGACAGACAGACTCCCCACCAGTCAGACAGACAGACAGACTCCCCACCAGTCAGACAGAGAGACAGACTCCCCACCAGTCAGACAGAGAGACAGACTCCCCACCAGTCAGACAGAGAGACAGACTCCCCACCAGTCAGACAGAGAGACAGACTCCCCACCAGTCAGACAGAGAGACAGACTCACCGGTCAGACAGAGAGACAGACTCACCAGTCAGACAGACTCACCAGTCAGACAGAGAGACAGACTCACCGGTCAGACAGAGAGACAGACTCACCGGTCAGACAGAGAGACAGACTCACCGGTCAGACAGACAGACAGACTCCCCACCAGTCAGACAGACAGAGAGACAGACTCCCCACCAGTCAGACAGACAGAGAGACAGACTCCCCACCAGTCAGACAGACAGAGAGACAGACTCCCCACCAGTCAGACAGAGAGACAGACTCCCCACCAGTCAGACAGAGAGACAGACTCCCCACCAGTCAGACAGAGAGACAGACTCCCCACCAGTCAGACAGAGAGACAGACTCCCCACCAGTCAGACAGAGAGACAGACTCCCCACCAGTCAGACAGAGAGACAGACTCCCCACCAGTCAGACAGAGAGACAGACTCCCCACCAGTCAGACAGAGAGACAGACTCCCCACCAGTCAGACAGACAGACAGACTCCCCACCAGTCAGACAGAGAGACAGACTCACCAGTCAGACAGAGAGACAGACTCCCCACCAGTCAGACAGACAGACAGACTCCCCACCAGTCAGACAGAGAGACAGACTCACCAGTCAGACAGAGAGACAGACTCACCAGTCAGACAGACAGACAGACAGACTCCCCACCAGTCAGACAGACAGACAGACAGACTCCCCACCAGTCAGACAGAGAGACAAACTCCCCACCAGTCAGACAGACAGACAGACAGACTCCCCACCAGTCAGACAGACAGACTCCCCACCAGTCAGACAGAGAGACAGACTCCCCACCAGTCAGACAGAGAGACAGACTCCCCACCAGTCAGACAGAGAGACAGACTCCCCACCAGTCAGACAGAGAGACAGACTCCCCACCAGTCAGACAGAGAGACAGACTCCCCACCAGTCAGACAGAGAGACAGACTCACCGGTCAGACAGAGAGACAGACTCACCAGTCAGACAGACAGAGAGACAGACTCACCGGTCAGACAGAGAGACAGACTCACCAGTCAGACAGAGAGACAGACTCCCCACCAGTCAGACAGAGAGACAGACTCCCCGGTCAGACAGAGAGACAGACTCACCAGTCAGACAGAGAGACAGACTCCCCACCAGTCAGACAGAGAGACAGACTCCCCACCAGTCAGACAGAGAGACAGACAGACTCACCAGTCAGACAGAGAGACAGACTCACCGGTCAGACAGAGAGACAGACAGACTCACCGGTCAGACAGAGAGACAGACAGACTCACCAGTCAGACAGAGAGACAGACAGACTCACCAGTCAGACAGAGAGACAGACTCACCGGTCAGACAGAGAGACAGACTCACCACCAGTCAGACAGAGAGACAGACTCACCACCAGTCAGACAGAGAGACAGACTCACCACCAGTCAGACAGAGAGACAGACTCACCACCAGTCAGACAGAGAGACAGACTCACCACCAGTCAGACAGAGAGACAGACTCACCACCAGTCAGACAGAGAGACAGACTCACCGGTCAGACAGAGAGACAGACTCACCGGTCAGACAGAGAGACAGACTCACCGGTCAGACAGAGAGACAGACTCACCGGTCAGACAGAGAGACAGACTCACCGGTCAGACAGAGAGACAGACTCACCGGTCAGACAGAGAGACAGACTCACCGGTCAGACAGAGAGACAGACTCCCCGGTCAGACAGAGAGACAGACTCCCCGGTCAGACAGAGAGACAGACTCCCCGGTCAGACAGAGAGACAGACTCCCCGGTCAGACAGAGAGACAGACTCCCCACCAGTCAGACAGAGAGACAGACTCCCCACCAGTCAGACAGAGAGACAGACTCCCCACCAGTCAGACAGAGAGACAGACTCACCACCAGTCAGACAGAGAGACAGACTCACCACCAGTCAGACAGAGAGACAGACTCACCACCAGTCAGACAGAGAGACAGACTCACCACCAGTCAGACAGAGAGACAGACTCACCACCAGTCAGACAGAGAGACAGACTCACCGGTCAGACAGAGAGACAGACTCCCCGGTCAGACAGAGAGACAGACTCACCGGTCAGACAGAGAGACAGACTCACCGGTCAGACAGAGAGACAGACTCCCCGGTCAGACAGAGAGACAGACTCCCCGGTCAGACAGAGAGACAGACTCCCCGGTCAGACAGAGAGACAGACTCCCCGGTCAGACAGAGAGACAGACTCCCCGGTCAGACAGAGAGACAGACTCCCGGTCAGACAGAGAGACAGACTCCCGGTCAGACAGAGAGACAGACTCCCGGTCAGACAGAGAGACAGACTCCCCGGTCAGACAGAGAGACAGACTCCCCGGTCAGACAGAGAGACAGACTCACCGGTCAGACAGAGAGACAGACTCACCGGTCAGACAGAGAGACAGACTCCCCGGTCAGACAGAGACAGACTCACCGGTCAGACAGAGAGACAGACTCACCGGTCAGACAGAGAGACAGACTCACCGGTCAGACAGAGAGACAGACTCACCGGTCAGACAGAGAGACAGACTCACCGGTCAGACAGAGAGACAGACTCCCCACCAGTCAGACAGAGAGACAGACTCCCCACCAGTCAGACAGAGAGACAGACTCCCCACCAGTCAGACAGAGAGACAGACTCCCCGGTCAGACAGAGAGACAGACTCCCCGGTCAGACAGAGAGACAGACTCCCCGGTCAGACAGAGAGACAGACTCCCCGGTCAGACAGAGAGACAGACTCACCGGTCAGACAGAGACAGACTCCCCGGTCAGACAGAGAGACAGACTCCCCGGTCAGACAGAGAGACAGACTCCCCGGTCAGACAGAGAGACAGACTCCCCGGTCAGACAGAGAGACAGACTCACCGGTCAGACAGAGAGACAGACTCACCGGTCAGACAGAGAGACAGACTCACCGGTCAGACAGAGAGACAGACTCACCGGTCAGACAGAGAGACAGACTCACCGGTCAGACAGAGAGACAGACTCACCGGTCAGACAGAGAGACAGACTCACCGGTCAGACAGAGAGACAGACTCACCGGTCAGACAGAGAGACAGACTCACCGGTCAGACAGAGAGACAGACTCACCGGTCAGACAGAGAGACAGACTCACCGGTCAGACAGAGAGACAGACTCACCGGTCAGACAGAGAGACAGACTCACCGGTCAGACAGAGAGACAGACTCACCGGTCAGACAGAGACAGACTCCGGTCAGACAGAGACAGACTCACCAGTCAGACAGAGAGACAGACTCACCGGTCAGACAGAGAGACAGACTCACCGGTCAGACAGAGAGACAGACTCACCGGTCAGACAGAGAGACAGACTCACCGGTCAGACAGAGAGACAGACTCACCGGTCAGACAGAGAGACAGACTCACCGGTCAGACAGAGAGACAGACTCACCGGTCAGACAGAGAGACAGACTCACCGGTCAGACAGAGAGACAGACTCACCGGTCAGACAGAGAGACAGACTCACCGGTCAGACAGAGAGACAGACTCACCAGTCAGACAGAGAGACAGACTCACCGGTCCAGCAGTGTTTTCTGTAGCGTCCGACACGCCACCAGAGTTCCGCCCAAGAACATGTGACACACCATGACGTCACGGCAACATCCATGAAGGTAACCACGGCAGCAGGGTGGAAGGTTCCGTTCCGCGAGATGAGACAGAGGCGGCGGAAGAACAGCATGACAACGCCTCCCAGAATGCACCGTTACACACCAGGTAGGGCTGCTCCAACCTACCCACACACACATTAAATACAGTACCAGTCCAAAGTGTTAGAACACCTACTCATTCCAGGGTTTTTCTTTATTTTTACTATTTTCTACATTGTTGAATAATAGTGAAGATATTAAAACTATGAAATAACATATATGGAATCATGTAGTAAACAAAAAAATGTTAAACAAATCAAAAATATATTTTATATTTAAGATTCTTCAAAGTAGCCATTTGTCTTGATAACTTTGCACACTCTTGGCATTCTCTCAACCAGCTTCATGAGGTAGTCACCTGGAATGCATTTCAGTTAACAGTTGCCTTATTAAAAGTTCATGTGGAATTTATTTCCTTCTTAATCCGTTTGAGCCAATCAGTTGTGTTGTGACAAGGTAGGGGTGGTATACAGAAGATAGCCCTATTTGGTAAAACACCAAGTCCATATTATGGCAAGAACAGCTCAAATAAGCAAAGAGAAACAACAGTCCATCATTACTTTAAGACATGAAGGTCAGTCCATCATTACTTTAAGACATGAAGGTCAGTCCATCATTACTTTAAGACATGAAGGTCAGTCCATCATTACTTTAAGACATGAAGGTCAGTCCATCATTACTTTAAGACATGAAGGTCAGTCCATCATTACTTTAAGACATGAAGGTCAGTCCATCATTACTTTAAGACATGAAGGTCAGTCCATCATTACTTTAAGACATGAAGATCAGTCCATCATTACTTTAAGACATGAAGGTCAGTCCATCATTACTTTAAGACATGAAGGTCAGTCCATCATTACTTTAAGACATGAAGGTCAGTCCATCATTACTTTAAGACATGAAGGTCAGTCCATCATTACTTTAAGACATGAAGGTCAGTCCATCATTACCTTAAGACATGAAGGTCAGTCCATCATTACTTTAAGACATGAAGGTCAGTCCATCATTACTTTAAGACATGAAGGTCAGTCCATCATTACTTTAAGACATGAAGGTCCGTCAATCCGGAACATTTCAAGAACTTTAATAGTTTTTTTAAGTGCAGTTTTTAAAACCATCAAGCACTATGATGAAACTGGCTCTCATGAGGACTGGCACAGGAAAGGAAGACCCAGAGTTACCAGAGGATCAGTTCATTAGAGTTAACTGGCTCTCATGAGGACCACCACAGGAAAGGAAGACCCAGAGTTACCAGAGGATAAGTTCATTAGAGTTAACTGGCTCTCATGAGGACCGCCACAGGAAAGGAAGACCCAGAGTTACCTCTGCTGCAGAGGATCAGTTCATTAGTTACCAGCCTCTATAATGTGTATATAATGTATATATAATAGTATATATAATGTACATATAATAGTATATATAATGTACATATAATAGTATATATAATGTACATATAATATTATATATAATGTACATATAATAGTATATATAATGTACATAATAGTATATATAATGTACATAATAGTATATATAATGTACATATAATAGTATATATAATGTACATAATAGTATATATAATGTACATAATAGTATATATAATGTACATAATAGTATATATAATGTACATAATGTATATATGATGTACATAATAGTATATATAATGTACATAATAGTATATATAATGTACATAATAGTATATATAATGTACATAATGTATATATAATGTACATAATAGTATATATAATGTACATAATAGTATATATAATGTACATAAAATAGTATATATAATGTACATATAATAGTATATATAATGTACATAATAGTATATATAATGTACAAAATAGTATAAATAATGTATAATGTAAATCATGTGTATACTGTATATATATAATGTGTATAATGTATATATAATGTGTATAATAGTATATATCATGTATTTAATGTGTATAATGTATATAATAGTATATATAATGTGTATATAATAGTATATATAATGTGTATATAATAGTATGTACAATGTATATTATAGTATATATAATGTGTATATAATAGTATGTACAATGTATAATGTATATTATAGTATATATAATGTGTATATAATAGTATATACAATGTATAATGTATGTATAATGTGTATAATAGTATATATCATGTATTTAATGTATATTATAGTATATAATAGTATGTATAATGTATATAATAGTATATATAATGTGTATATAATAGTATATACAATGTATAATGTATATAATAGTATATATAATGTGTATATAATAGTATGTATAATGTATATAATAGTATATATAATGTGTATATAATAGTATATACAATGTATAATGTGTATAATAGTATATATAATGTGTATATAATAGTGTATATAATGTATATATAATAGTATGTATAATGTATATAATAGTATATATAATGTGTATATAATAGTATATATAATGTGTATATAATAGTATATATAATGTGTATAATGTATAATGTATATAATAGTATATATAATGTGTATATAATAGTATATATAATGTGTATATAATAGTATATATAATGTGTATATAATAGTATATATAATGTGTATAATAGTATATATCATGTATTTAATGTGTATAATAGTATATATAATGTGTATATAATAGTATGTATAATGTATAATGTACATAATAGTATATATAATGTGTATATAATAGTATATATAATGTATAATGTATACATTGTGTATATTATATTGTGAATATAATGTAAAGAACAGAAAGGCCTGTTGATGTGTGTATATATATATATATATTATAATATTGTATATATTGTAGTAATATAATATTATAATAGTTGGGTGCAGTTCCTCAGTGTGTGTATGTAGTCTCACCGTAGCTGTGTGAGCTGGGTGCAGTTCCTCAGTGTGTGTATGTAGTCTCACCGTAGCTGTGTGAGCTGGGTGCAGTTCCTCAGTGTGTATGTAGTCTCACCGTAGCTGTGTGAGCTGGGTGCAGTTCCTCAGTGTGTATGTAGTCTCACCGTAGCTGTGTGAGCTGGGTGCAGTTCCTCAGTGTGTGTATAGTCTCACCGTAGCTGTGTGAGCTGGGTGCAGTTCCTCAGTGTGTATGTAGTCTCACCGTAGCTGTGTGAGCTGGGTGCAGTTCCCCAGTGTGTATGTAGTCTCACCCTAGCTGTGTGAGCTGGGTGCAGTTCCTCAGTGTGTATGTAGTCTCACCGTAGCTGTGTGAGCTGGGTGCAGTTCCTCGGTGTGTATGTAGTCTCACCGTAGCTGTGTGAGCTGGGTGCAGTTCCTCAGTGTGTATGTAGTCTCACCGTAGCTGTGTGAGCTGGGTGCAGTTCCTCAGTGTGTATGTAGTCTCAGCTGTGCAGTTCCTCAGTGTGTATGTAGTCTCACCGTAGCTGTGTGAGCTGGGTGCAGTTCCTCAGTGTGTATGTAGTCTCACCGTAGCTGTGTGAGCTGGGTGCAGTTCCTCAGTGTGTATGTAGTCTCACCGTAGCTGTGTGAGCTGGGTGCAGTTCCTCAGTGTGTATGTAGTATCACCGTAGCTGTGTGAGCTGGGTGCAGTTCCTCAGTGTGTATGTAGTCTCACCGTAGCTGTGTGAGCTGTGTGCAGTTCCTCAGTGTGTATGTAGTCTCACCGTAGCTGTGTGAGCTGGGTGCAGTTCCTCAGTGTGTATGTAGTCTCACCGTAGCTGTGTGAGCTGGGTGCAGTTCCACAGTGTGTGTAGTCTCACCGTAGCTGTGTGAGCTGGGTGCAGTTCCTCAGTGTGTATGTAGTCTCACCGTAGCTGTGTGAGCTGTGTGCAGTTCCTCAGTGTGTATGTAGTCTCACCGTAGCTGTGTGAGCTGGGTGCAGTTCCTCAGTGTGTGTATGTAGTCTCACCGTAGCTGTGTGAGCTGGGTGCAGTTCCTCAGTGTGTGTATGTAGTCTCACCGTAGCTGTGTGAGCTGGGTGCAGTTCCTCAGTGTGTATGTAGTCTCACCGTAGCTGTGTGAGCTGGGTGCAGTTCCTCAGTGTGTATGTAGTCTCACCGTAGCTGTGTGAGCTGGGTGCAGTTCCTCAGTGTGTATGTAGTCTCACCGTAGCTGTGTGAGCTGGGTGCAGTTCCTCAGTGTGTATGTAGTCTCACCGTAGCTGTGTGAGCTGGGTGCAGTTCCTCAGTGTGTATGTAGTCTCACCGTAGCTGTGTGAGCTGGGTGCAGTTCCTCAGTGTGTGTATGTAGTCTCACCGTAGCTGTGTGAGCTGGGTGCAGTTCCTCAGTGTGTATGTAGTCTCACCGTAGCTGTGTGAGCTGGGTGCAGTTCCTCAGTGTGTATGTAGTCTCACCGTAGCTGTGTGAGCTGGGTGCAGTTCCTCAGTGTGTGTATGTAGTCTAGTCTGGGTGCAGTTCACCGTGCGTAGCTGTGTGAGCTGGGTGCAGCTGTGTGAGCTGGGTGCAGTTCCTCAGTGTGTATGTAGTCTCACCGTAGCTGTGTGAGCTGGGTGCAGTTCCTCAGTGTGTATGTAGTCTCACCGTAGCTGTGTGAGCTGGGTGCAGTTCCTCAGTGTGTATGTAGTCTCACCGTAGCTGTGTGAGCTGGGTGCAGTTCCTCAGTGTGTATGTAGTCTCACCGTAGCTGTGTGAGCTGGGTGCAGTTCCTCAGTGTGTATGTAGTCTCACCGTAGCTGTGTGAGCTGGGTGCAGTTCCTCAGTGTGTGTATGTAGTCTCACCGTAGCTGTGTGAGCTGGGTGCAGTTCCTCAGTGTGTGTATGTAGTCTCACCGTAGCTGTGTGAGCTGGGTGCAGTTCCTCAGTGTGTATGTAGTCTCACCGTAGCTGTGTGAGCTGGGTGCAGTTCCTCAGTGTGTATGTAGTCTCACCGTAGCTGTGTGAGCTGGGTGCAGTTCCTCAGTGTGTATGTAGTCTCACCGTAGCTGTGAGCTGGGTGCAGTTCCTCAGTGTGTATGTAGTCTCACCGTAGCTGTGTGAGCTGGGTGCAGTTCCTCAGTGTGTATGTAGTCTCACCGTAGCTGTGTGAGCTGGGTGCAGTTCCTCAGTGTGTGTATGTAGTCTCACCGTAGCTGTGTGAGCTGGGTGCAGTTCCTCAGTGTGTATGTAGTCTCACCGTAGCTGTGTGAGCTGGGTGCAGTTCCTCAGTGTGTGTATGTAGTCTCACCGTAGCTGTGTGAGCTGGGTGCAGTTCCTCAGTGTGTATGTAGTCTCACCGTAGCTGTGTGAGCTGGGTGCAGTTCCTCAGTGTGTATGTAGTCTCACCGTAGCTGTGTGAGCTGGGTGCAGTTCCTCAGTGTTTGTATGTAGTCTCACCGTAGCTGTGTGAGCTGGGTGCAGTTCCTCAGTGTGTGTATAGTCTCACCGTAGCTGTGTGAGCTGGGTGCAGTTCCTCAGTGTGTATGTAGTCTCACCGTAGCTGTGTGAGCTGGGTGCAGTTCCTCAGTGTGTATGTAGTCTCACCGTAGCTGTGTGAGCTGGGTGCAGTTCCTCAGTGTGTGTATAGTCTCACCGTAGCTGTGTGAGCTGGGTGCAGTTCCTCAGTGTGTCCAGCAGGGCGGCGCTGTAGTTCCAGGTCTTTAAGGACCCCAGGTTGGCCAGAGATAATGCCTGAAGGTCCCGGCAGTGCTCAGCCACCTGTACCAGCCCAGTCCCCTTCAGGACCCCCGGCAGCCCCGCCAGCGTCAGCCTCCGCAGCCCCCGGAACCCCCGGAGAGCCGCGACGTGCGCGTCCCCCACCCCGCGAGCGTTCACACACGTCCTCTGATCCACACACACCCTGGCACAGGGCTCAAGACGCGGCAGGGCGGAGATGAAGCCCGGTCCTGTTATCTCCAGAACCTCCAGACGGGGGCAGCCGGCCAGCAGGGTACCCAGCCCAGAGGTGCCCTCCCTGGGGAGAGAGTCCCCGGAGCCTGGCCTGTAGGTCTGGAGCCCCACGCGGGACGGCTTCCTCAGTCCCAGCAGCAGAGAGGAGGGGGAGGGGGACGGGGACGGTGTGTGTGAACCGTCCGACAGGGCGCACGCGGGCAGCGCCAGAGACCGCATGTGTGTGAGTTTGGACAGGCTGGTACACAGGTGTGTGTTGGCCTCCAGCCCAGGTGTGTGTGCGTTGTCATGGTGATAGTGTGTGTGTAACAGGTTGAGGTGTGACAGATTGGGACAGCAAATAACCAGCCGGCTCATCGCCTCGGCAACAAGCTCCTCCTCTCCCCGCGCTCTACTGCACTCTGGATAATTGGAGGTGTGGCCTATACCACTAAGATTCAGGCTGACCAATCGCGTCGAGTCTCTCACTCCAGTGCCAGTCAGCGATTGGATGACAGTTTGTCGTAACGTGGGGCAACGGGAGAAGTTCAGGTGCTTGGGAGCGTTGCTAAGAAGGACCCGTCCTAGCGACGTGGCGTCCAACCAGGAGCGAGGCAACTGCAGGGCTTCCAGGTCGCCATGCTGAACGAGGCTATGGGCCAATGAGGACGCAGCAGGCCAGTGGGCGGGGTTCGGACCAGGAACTGAAACCAGGAAGGAGCGGAGACGCTCCGGAACACGAACACTGAACACAGCGAGGTAGAGGAGGAGTAGAGTCTGGTTCACCTACACACACACACACACATTATAAACACTGAACACAGCGAGGTAGAGGAGGAGTAGAG
>NW_025746379.1:97500-121055 GCF_021184085.1 Oncorhynchus gorbuscha
ACTAGTCTTGATTAAATTGGCTAGCTACTAGTCTTGATTAAATCAGGCTGTTATTCACAAGTCTAGCTAGCCCGTGGTGTGACAGTTGGCTAGCTACTAGTCTTGATTAAATCAGGCTGTAGTACACAAGTCATTGGTACATACAGCCTGACACTAATGCAATGTCATGTAAATGTTCCTTTCAAGCGAAGAGAATGATGAATAAAAATAAATGTAAAAAATCCTCTACAGGTTGTCTTTGTGGTTGTCCTTCAGCGGCTCGAAAGTTTTCACAAAATATCCACAGGAAAGCTTTGTGAACCCAACTTTAGTTATTGTTATTATTGTTGTACTTTTTTAGAGCCAAAAGGTAGAGAGCGTCTATAGAAAGTCTACACTTATATATAAAAATGGTGGCGGCAGCATCATGTTATGGGTATGCTTGTCACCTGGGAAGTTTGTCAGGAACAAAAGAAATGAACAAAGCCCAGGTAAAAAAAAAAGCAAAACCCACTTCAGTCTTCTGAAAATCGAAACAATGTTGTTTTTTTTATTCTGCAAGAACGGCTTTCCAAAACATGTTGAGTGTTCCTGAGTTAGTCTCAGTCCTGACAAATTTGCTCAATTTTTATTTTTTATTATTTTACAACTGAGACAAGGTTTGAATTTCGCTGAATTGGAACCCTGAATATAAGCCAGGCCTAGTCGCTCAACATCAGTGCCTGACCTCACTAATGCTCGAGGCTGAATGGAAGCAAGTCCCCACAGCAATGTTCCAACATCTAGTGGAAAGCCTTCCCAGAAGAGTGGAGGCTGTTATAGCAGTAATGTTCCTACATCTAGTGAAAAGCCTTCACAGAAGAGTGGAGGCTGTTATAGCAGCAATGTTCCAACATCTAGTGGAAAGCCTTCCCAGAAGAGTGGAGGCTGTTATAGCAGCAATGTTCCTACATCTAGTGGAAAGCCTTCCCAGAAGAGTGGAGGCTGTTATAGCAGCAATGTTCCAACATCTAGTGGAAAGCCTTCCCAGAAGAGTGGAGGCTGTTATAGCAGCAATGTTCCTACATCTAGTGGAAAGCCTTCCCAGAAGAGAGGAGGCTGTTATAGCAGCAATGTTCCTACATCTAGTGGAAAGCCTTCCCAGAAGAGTGGAGGCTGTTATAGCAGCAATGTTCCTACATCTAGTGGAAAGCCTTCCCAGAAGAGAGGAGGCTGTTATAGCAGCAATGTTCCAACATCTAGTGGAAAGCCTTCCCAGAAGAGTGGAGGCTGTTATAGCAGTAATGTTCCCGACATCTAGTAGAAAGCCTTCCCAGAAGAGAGGAGGCTGTTATAGCAGCAAAGGGGGGACCAACTCCATATTAATGACTTCCCAGAAGAGAGGAGGCTGTTATAGCAGCAAAGGGGAGACCAACTCCATATTAATGACTTCCCAGAAGAGAGGAGGCTGTTATAGCAGCAAAGGGGGGACCAACTCCATATTAAAGCCTTCCCAGGAGAGAGGAGGCTGTTATAGCAGCAAAGGGGAGACCAACTCCATATTAAAGCCTTCCCAGGAGAGAGGAGGCTGTTATAGCAGCAAAGGGAGACCAACTCCATATTAATGACTTCCCAGAAGAGAGGAGGCTGTTATAGCAGCAAAAGGAGACCAACTCCATATTAATGACTTCCCAGAAGAGAGGAGGCTGTTATAGCAGCAAAGGGAGACCAACTCCATATTAATGACTTCCCAGAAGAGAGGAGGCTGTTATAGCAGCAAAGGGAGACCAACTCCATATTAATGACTTCCCAGAAGAGAGGAGGCTGTTATAGCAGCAAAGGGAGACCAACTCCATATTAATGCCCAACAACGAGCAGGTGTCCACATACTTTTAGTCATGTAATATGCCTACCAGATCAGATCTCTATGAATTAAGGAACATTTTAACGTGTCGTTTCAGACTGTAACTAAATTATAGATTAAACATGAATTGCGTATTACCAGCCTGATTAAGCCGAATAGCCAGTTACCGGCTATCAAAAGCAAACATATAGCTTAGATAGCTAACAAGCTAACACTAGACAGCTAACAGTAAACTAGTTAGTTTTTAATAACGTTACGCTGGTTTATTCTAACCAACCTGTACAATTTGATTGTCCATATCTTCATCCAATACTCTTCCGTTAACAGACGAAGTCATCGTTGTGTGTGTGTGTTTTTAATCAGTGCATGTTCTCTACCAGCAGAGAACTAGCTTCATGTGACAGGAACGACCGGAAGTAAAACGCTGCGTTTCACCGGAACATTGAGGACGGAACATTTTCCGGAAGTCACAGCAACAAAGTCTTCCCCAGAGGGGTTGTCTTCCCTATAAAAAAAAACCGAATGTAATTTCACTCCAAAAGGGTTAATACTAGTTAATAAAATAAATAAATAACGTAAATTCTCCTTTGTTCATGTTTTCATTATGGTAAACAAGTTCCTACTTAAGAGGAAAGATTATATATTGCCTGTCTTGCTCATTAGAGATGAGAATCTATTACATCTGTGAATCTATTATGTAGCCATTATGGGGTCTGTGACAGAATGGGGATCGCCAGTGACGCAGTTTCAACTGTTCTGCCTTATTATTCGACCATGCTGGGCCACCCCACATGTGCTCTCTCTAATTCTCTCGGAGGACCTGAGCCCTAGGACCATGCTGGTCATTTATGAACATTTGAACATCTTGGCCATGTTCTGTTATAATCTCCACCCGGCACAGCCAGAAGAGGACTGGCCACCACACACAAGCCTAGTTCCTCTAGGTTTCTTCCTAGGTTTTGGCCTTTCTAGGGAGTTTTTCCTAGCCACCGTGCCACCGTGCTGTTTGGGGTTTTAGGCTGGGTTTCTGTACAGCACTTTGAGATATCAGCTGATGTACTTGCCTGTTTTGAGCCCCACATGTGGGTTTTCTGGGGGGGGCTTGCCTGTTTTGAGGCCCACATGTATCACAAAATTCAACAAGGAGTGATTTGGAAGGAATCAGTAGCTAACTGCAAGCATTAGCCTGCTATTCCATCATTAGCCTGCTAGTCAAGTCTAAGAATAAGGGTCTCTTTCCCCATTATAAAATTAAACATTCAACATTGGCCATGCTGTCAATGAATGTATTTTTTAAATTTAACTAGGCATGTCAGTTTAGAACAAATTCTTATTTACAATTACTGCCTACCCCGCCCGGCCGACGCTGGGCCAATTGTGCACCACCCTATGGGACTCCCAATCTTGGTCTGATGTGATGCAGTCTGGATGATTTGAAGCCACTTTCAAAACTGCTAACTTTAAACTGCAAAATCTGACTTGAGTTCAAGACAAATGGGAAAACACTTTGGAATCTTTCTTCCAAAAAGGTCTCGTCTGCTGCAGAAATGTAATATGCAGGGAGATCTGTATACTGTAGCTAAGTAATACTAAGTGTGTTGTGTAGGAAGGGGTTAGTAGACCATGTGCCTCACCCTAATAATTTGGCCTACTGTTCTGACTTTGTTCTTTACTTGACTATATATAACCCGTTTGAGAGAAGTGTAATATTGTAAGAGCCTTCATTTCTCCTATGGTTCTGACTTGGTGTACAGGGAGAACACTGTAAGAACGGCCCATGTTCTGAATTCTGTCACTGAACTTCACAGTTCAGGAAGGCAGAAGGACCGGTACCCAGTACAACCGGATCAACACCATGAAGGAAGGCAGAAGAGAACACAACCATTTCAATAGACATGTGCACTTTATTAGTTGTGTCGGTCCACAACAGGAGCCCCCTGCCCCACCCTACACAAGCCCCAGAGAGAGGAACACCTCTCAGAATGGTCAAACATCTTTTTTGCATAACAAACTGGACCATGTATCTATAAGACTGAAAATACAAAAACAATATTGTTTTTATATCAATTAAATCATTTACATTAAGCTTTTCCCCCCTCCACACAAAGCCCCAAATACAGCCCTATCCCCTAGGTGATGCACTAGATCCTATGGGCCCTGGTCACTAGCGCACTAGGTAGGGGATAGGGGCTGGACAGCAACACCTCCATAGAGGTCAATAAGGTGGTGGAACATCAACATTAAGACTAACTAAACAGGACACGTGGAGAGTCATGACCGTCAGACAACGACATCACATCCTGTCCATCCAGCCAAAACAGGGAGGGCTCTCAGACAGACCGACAGCAGGAGAAGACAACGCCAGTGTGGAGAGAGGGATGAGATCTGACAGGCAACACCGACTCAAGAGTCTTCATTGGAATGGGAAGGAGGAGAGAGAGTCTGTACGGGTCGCGGGTCGTTTTAGAAGCATTTACGGTGGACGATGGAGGGACCGGACTCGTCGTACTCCTGCTTGCTGATCCACATCTGCTGGAAGGTGGAGAGAGAAGCCAAGATGGAGCCTCCGATCCAGACGGAGTATTTCCGCTCTGGAGGGGCGATGATCTGGAGAGGAGAGACAGAGGGAAAACATTAGCATGAGTACAGACCTTCACACTGTAGCTCTAGAGCACCAGGTAACTACAGGAGGACGGTTCAGAGGTTTATTTAGTCACCTTGATCTTCATGGTGGAAGGGGCCAGAGAGGTGATCTCCTTCTGCATCCTGTCAGCGATGCCGGGGTACATGGTGGTTCCTCCGGACAGCACCGTGTTGGCGTACAGGTCCTTACGGATGTCCACGTCACACTTCATGATGGAGTTGAAGGTGGTCTCGTGGATACCGCAAGACTCCATACCTGGAGAGAGAGAAGAGACAAAATGGCCGTCACTACGGTGCAATCGCAACACACGATGGCTGCCAGATGGACACTCGATCAGCTGATCCAGAGAGGTTAGTTAAGAGACTCACCGAGGAAGGAGGGCTGGAAGAGGGCCTCCGGGCAGCGGAACCTCTCGTTGCCGATGGTGATGACCTGGCCGTCAGGCAGCTCGTAGCTCTTCTCCAGGGAGGAAGAGGAGGCAGCGGTGCCCATCTCCTGCTCAAAGTCCAGCGCCACGTAGCACAGCTTCTCCTTGATGTCTCGTACGATTTCCCTCTCGGCCGTGGTGGTGAAGCTGTAGCCGCGCTCCGTCAGGATCTTCATCAGGTAGTCCGTGAGGTCGCGGCCGGCCAGATCCAGACGCAGGATGGCGTGGGGCAGAGCGTAGCCCTCGTAGATGGGTACTGTGTGGGTCACGCCGTCACCGGAGTCCATGACGATACCGGTGGTACGGCCGGAGGCGTACAGGGACAACACGGCCTGGATGGCCACGTACATGGCAGGGGTATTGAAGGTCTCAAACATGATCTGGAGACGAGAGAGGAGAGGTATGAGTCACGGTGCCGAAGGACTACAGTAGAGACAGGAGTCACAGCACCCTATAGAACATGCTGTCCAGTAGAGACAGGAGTCACAGCACCCTGTACAACATGCTGTCCAGTAGAGACAGGAGTCACAGCACCCTGTACAACATGCTGTCCAGTAGAGACAGGAGTCACAGCACCCTGTACAACATGCTGTCCAGTAGTCAGTGTGCTGGAGGACTACAGTAGAGACAGGAGTCACAGCACCCTGTAGAACATGCTGTACAGTAGAGACAGGAGTCACAGCACCCTATAGAACATGCTGTCCAGTAGAGACAGGAGTCACAGCACCCTTACAACATGCTGTCCAGTAGAGACAGGAGTCAATATAACCCTGTACAACATGCTGTCCAGTAGAGACAGGAGTCACAGCACCCTGTACAACATGCTGTCCAGTAGAGACAGGAGTCACAGCACCCTGTACAACATGCTGTCCAGTAGAGACAGGAGTCACAGCACCCTGTACAACATGCTGTCCAGTAGAGACAGGAGTCACAGCACCCTGTACAACATGCTGTCCAGTAGAGACAGGAGTCACAGCACCCTGTACAACATGCTGTCCAGTAGAGACAGGAGTCACAGCACCCTGTACAACATGCTGTCCAGTAGAGACAGGAGTCACAGCACCCTGTACAACATGCTGTCCAGTAGAGACAGGAGTCACAGACCCTGTACAACATGCTGTCCAGTAGAGACAGGAGTCACAGCAGTACAACATGCTGTCCAGTAGAGACAGGAGTCACAGACAACATGCTGTCCAGTAGAGACAGGAGTCACAGCACCCTGTACAACATGCTGTCCAGTAGAGACAGGAGTCACAGCACCCTGTACAACATGCTGTCCAGTAGAGACAGGAGTCACAGCAGTACAACATGCTGTCCAGTAGAGAGGAGTCACAGCAGTACAACATGCTGTCCAGTAGAGACAGGAGTCACAGCACCCTGTACAACATGCTGTCCAGTGAGTCAGAGGGAAACGGTCATTAGTGAAGAAACACAGCAGCCATTTCTACAGAACGTCAATATAAACCAGTGAGAGGCTCATTCAGGCACGGCCCTGACAGGAGGGCCCAGAAGTTAATCAGTGTCAGCAGGGTGCAGAGGCAGGAGGAGACCTGGAGCTTCCAGAGGGAAGAGGACAGGGTGGAGGAGAGGAGAGCAGAGCAGAAGAACAGTGGAGGAGGAGAGGAGGAGGAGAGGAGGAGGGAGGAGAGGCGGGACAGGGGCGGGAGAGAGGCGGGAGGAGGAGGGGCAGAAGAACAGTGGAGGAGGAGGGGCAGAAGAACAGTGGAGGAGGAGGGGCAGAAGAACAGTGGAGGAGGAGGGGCAGAAGAACAGTGGAGGAGGAGGGGCAGAAGAACAGTGGAGGAGGAGGGGCAGAAGAACAGTGGAGGAGGAGGGGCAGAAGAACAGTGGAGGAGGAGGGGCAGAAGAACAGTGGAGGAGGAGGGGCAGAAGAACAGTGGAGGAGGAGGGGCAGAAGAACAGTGGAGGAGGAGGGGCAGAAGAACAGTGGAGGAGGAGGGGCAGAAGAACAGTGGAGGAGGAGGGGCAGAAGAACAGTGGAGGAGGAGGGGCAGAAGAACAGTGGAGGAGGAGGGGCAGAAGAACAGTGGAGGAGGAGGGGCAGAAGAACAGTGGAGGAGGAGGGGCAGAAGAACAGTGGAGGAGGAGGGGCAGAAGAACAGTGGAGGAGGAGGGGGCAGAAGAACAGTGGAGGAGGAGGGGGCAGAAGAACAGTGGAGGAGGAGGGGCAGAAGAACAGTGGAGGAGGAGGGGCAGAAGAACAGTGGAGGAGGAGGGGCAGAAGAACAGTGGAGGAGGAGCAGAAGAACAGGAGGAGGAGGGGCAGAAGAACAGTGGAGGAGGAGGGGCAGAAGAACAGTGGAGGAGGAGGAGCAGAAGAACAGTGGAGGAGGAGGGGCAGAAGAACAGTGGAGGAGGAGGGGCAGAAGAACAGTGGAGGAGGAGGGGCAGAAGAACAGTGGAGGAGGAGGGGCAGAAGAACAGTGGAGGAGGAGGGGCAGAAGAACAGTGGAGGAGGAGGGGCAGAAGAACAGTGGAGGAGGAGGAGGAGGGGCAGAAGAACAGTGGAGGAGGAGGAGGGGCAGAAGAACAGTGGAGGAGGAGGAGGGGCAGAAGAACAGTGGAGGAGGAGGAGGGGCAGAAGAACAGTGGAGGAGGAGGAGGGGCAGAAGAACAGTGGAGGAGGAGGAGGGGCAGAAGAACAGTGGAGGAGGAGGAGGGGCAGAAGAACAGTGGAGGAGGAGGAGGGGCAGAAGAACAGTGGAGGAGGAGGAGGGGCAGAAGAACAGTGGAGGAGGAGGAGGGGCAGAAGAACAGTGGAGGAGGAGGAGGGGCAGAAGAACAGTGGAGGAGGAGGGGCAGAAGAACAGTGGAGGAGGAGGAGGGGCAGAAGAACAGTGGAGGAGGAGGAGGGGCAGAAGAACAGTGGAGGAGGAGGAGGGGCAGAAGAACAGTGGAGGAGGAGGAGGGGCAGAAGAACAGTGGAGGAGGAGGAGGGGCAGAAGAACAGTGGAGGAGGAGGAGGGGCAGAAGAACAGTGGAGGAGGAGGAGGGGCAGAAGAACAGTGGAGGAGGAGGAGGGGCAGAAGAACAGTGGAGGAGGAGGAGGGGCAGAAGAACAGTGGAGGAGGAGGAGGGGCAGAAGAACAGTGGAGGAGGAGAGGGGCAGAAGAACAGTGGAGGAGGAGAGGGGCAGAAGTGAACAGTAAAGGAGGAGGAGGACATTACCTGGGTCATCTTCTCCCTGTTGGCTTTGGGGTTGAGGGGGGCCTCGGTGAGCAGGACGGGGTGTTCCTCTGGAGCCACTCTCAGCTCGTTGTAGAAGGTGTGATGCCAGATCTTCTCCATGTCGTCCCAGTTGGTGACGATGCCGTGCTCGATGGGGTACTTCAGAGTCAGGATGCCCCTCTTGCTCTGAGCCTCGTCTCCCACGTAGCTGTCCTTCTGGCCCATGCCAACCATCACTCCCTGGAGACACACTCAGGTCAGTGACAATGTACTCCATGGAATGTTAAGGCTGATCTACAGTATTAATGATGTTGATTGGAACTGACCTCTTAAAGGTTCATGTTGCATAGCAACAGAACATTAAATGACACGTTATAATATTCTACAGGGAGCCATACAACTACACAATGCAGTCAGTGTAATGTTGACTAGAGACAGTCAAAATTGGTGACAAACATTAGTTACAATAGCAATGTAACAGTTGTCACATTCAGTATAGCAGATAAAGTTGGTGTATTTCAGTTAAATATTACCTGATGTCTGGGGCGACCCACGATGGAGGGGAACACAGCCCGAGGAGCATCATCTCCTGCGAAACCGGCCTTGCACATACCGGAGCCGTTATCAACGACCAGGGCGGCGATTTCATCTTCCATTTCTGCACCGGGAAGAAAAAGACAGAAATGAGACTGACGTCTTTACCGGGGTGCGCCGCCTGCCTGTCACTATTGAGCCGGTGTACTATCGGTGAATGACCACTAGGTGGCGCTGAAAAGCAACAGTCCAGACCATTCACTCACTCAGCGTTTTACAACCAGTCAATTTGCTTTATCGTAAAAATGCATGAACTAAATTGGCTTTTGAGGCTTAATTTAAGGTTCAGCATAAAGGTCAGTTGTGTAGTTAAGTTGTATAACTAGAGAGAGTAGAAATAGACGGAGTTGATGACAAGCACCCAGACAGCGCCTCTAGACAAAAGGCTGTGTGTTTTCGGCCGAGGCGTCACCATATAAGGCAATAGATGGAGCGTCCCCTGACATGTGTTAGTCTGACAGAGGCCACTCCCTGGTCCGGGATAAACAGCCAGACAATAACCCAGGTTAGGTCACATCTATCCTGAATATGGTGACACAAGGAGAGGCCACTCCCTGGTCCGGGATAAACAGCCAGACAACCCAGGTTAGGTCACATCTATCCTGAATATGGTGACACGGAGAGGTTTCAGTGCTTTCAAATCACATTAAATGCCCATATGTTTGAGGCTTGTAACTGGTGTGAAATGTTTCCTATTAAAAGACACATTGACCCCTGAAAAGCACTGACTCATCTGAGCCAAATAGTCATAAAAACCCCTCAACATCATCATTAACACATAGGAAGTCATTTACCTCACTTTTAATAACAGCCTGACTTTAATGCATGTGAACTTTAACAGATATCCTTGAAACATCTCAACAGGGCGAGTTTTAACCTCCATTATTGGGAAAATGGTCGAAATGTTTTGTACAACCGGTCAAAGATAAGACAGACCCTGGTTAACACACCCACTCAGATGTTGAGCTAGATAAAATCAAATATTTAAATGAATTAAAGATGCAAATCAAATATATATATATATAAAAAATTACATTTTAAAAATGACCAGAATAAAAAACACATTGTAAACTGACCGACGACAGCTAGCTAGGACCCAAGACAAACCGTACAAGTTAACTAAGATAACTAACTTTAACTAGTTGTCTACGTTGAAATGTAACAATTAAACATAAATAACATTTTTTTTAAACACAGTATTAAAGCTCTTACCTGTGTTTTAGTGGGGAAAAGATACCGGCGTTAATCAAGAGAAACTGTCTCTTACACTCCCTTCTTCCTGCAGCGGTGAGAAAACTGTAATGAGGAAGTGTTGCCAAGGCTCCGGGTTTTATATCCGCATACGTCACAACCCCCACCTCTCTGTCCATATAAGGCGAACTTTCTGCAGCGCGGCTCCTGATTGGTCGAGGGCGTATCCACTCGGAGTGAACGCATTGTGCCTCAACTGGGCCTCTCTGCGTTGACAGCACTTGGTTTCAAAAGGAGGTGAAATAAAGTGTAGGCCCTTTATTAATTAATATAACGTTAATGAACTCCTATACACCGATATAACGTCCTAGATAACATAACAAGGTCATCGATTAGGATAGGTGTCATCGTATTCAACGATCGGCCTAATTGATGTATTGTCAATAGTTTCTTTCCTTGGCCACCGTGATTATGGTTAAAACTAGTTTATTTTATTTATTTTTATTTCACCTTTATTTTAACCAGGTAGGCAAGTTGAGAACGAGTTCTCATTTACAATTGCGACCTGGCAGTCGTTAAAGTTCGATAACTAACGTAGAGGGGGTTCTTCCTTTGAAATGGAAGTAGGTTTTGTATTGGATTTAACGTTACAGCTACAAGGTAACTGTGGTCAGGTCGTGATGCCGGGACAATGTAAGGTCCAGCTCACACGTGAGGAATGGTGTTGGTGTAATTTGAGTCAGTGTAAATCTTTGAGGTGTATATACTGACATTCCAGAGGCCCAGGGTCGTTAGGCCCGCTAGCCTGATAATTAGCTTAACCGGTGTTAAAAACAGAGCCCACATCCCCTACTAGACTGAGACAACACACAACCCCTACTAGACTGAGACAACACACAACCCCCACTGACTGAGACAACACACATCCCCTACTAGACTGAGACAACACACAACACACAACCCCCACTAGACTGAGACAACACACAACACACAACCCCTACTAGACTGAGACAACACACAACACACAACCCCCACTAGACTGAGACAACACACAACCCCCACTAGACTGAGACAACACACAACCCCCACTAGACTGAGACAACACACAACCCCCACTGACTGAGACAACACACAACCCCTACTAGACTGGGACAACACACAACCCCCACTGACTGAGACAACACACAACCCCCACTAGACTGAGACAACACACAACCCCCACTGACTGAGACAACATACAACCCCTACTAGACTGAGACAACACACAACCCCTACTAGACTGAGACAACACACAACCCCTACTAGACTGAGACAACACACAACACACAACCCCCACTAGACTGAGACAACACACAACCCCTACTAGACTGGGACAACACACAACCCCTACTAGACTGAGACAACACACAACCCCTACTAGACTGGGACAACACACAACTCCTACTAGACTGAGACAACACACAACACACAACCCCTACTAGACTGGGACAACACACAACCCCTACTAGACTGGGACAACACACAACCCCCACTAGACTGGGACAACACACAACCCCTACTAGACTGAGACAACACACAACCCCTACTAGACTGAGACAACACACAACCCCTACTAGACTGAGACAACACACAACACCTACTAGACTGAGACAACACACAACCCCTACTAGACTGAGACAACACACAACCCCCACTAGACTGAGACAACACACAACCCCTACTAGACTGAGACAACACACAACCCCTACTAGACTGGGACAACACACAACCCCTACTAGACTGAGACAACACACAACAACCCCTACTAGACTGAGACAACACACAACCCCCACTAGACTGAGACAACACACAACCCCCACTAGACTGGGACAACACACAACCCCTACTAGACTGAGACAACACACAACCCCTACTAGACTGAGACAACACACAACCCCTACTAGACTGAGACAACACACAACCCCTACTAGACTGAGACAACACACAACCCCCACTAGACTGAGACAACACACAACCCCTACTAGACTGAGACAACACACAACCCCTACTAGACTGAGACAACACACAACCCCTACTAGACTGAGACAACACACAACCCCTACTAGACTGAGACAACACACAACCCCTACTAGACTGAGACAACACACAACCCCTACTAGACTGAGACAACACACAACACCTACTAGACTGGGACAACACACAACCCCTACTAGACTGAGACAACACACAACCCCTACTAGACTGAGACAACACACAACCCCTACTAGACTGAGACAACACACAACCCCCACTAGACTGAGACAACACACAACCCCTACTAGACTGGACAACACACAACCCCCACTAGACTGAGACAACACACAACCCCTACTAGACTGAGACAACACACAACCCCTACTAGACTGAGACAACACACAACCCCTACTAGACTGAGACAACACACAACCCCCACTAGACTGAGACAACACACAACACACAACCCCTACTAGACTGAGACAACACACAACCCCTACTAGACTGAGACAACACACAACACACAACCCCTACTAGACTGAGACAACACACAACACACAACCCCTACTAGACTGAGACAACACACAACACACAACCCCTACTAGACTGAGAGACAACACACAACCCCTACTAGACTGAGACAACACACAACCCCTACTAGACTGAGACAACATACAACACACAACCCCCACTAGACTGAGACAACACACAACCCCCACTAGACTGAGACAACACACAACCCCCACTAGACTGAGACAACACACAACACACAACCCCCACTAGACTGAGACAACACACAACCCCCACTAGACTGAGACAACACACAACCCCTACTAGACTGAGACAACACACAACACACAACCCCCACTAGACTGAGACACAACACACAACCCCCACTAGACTGAGACAACACACAACCCCACTAGACTGAGACAACACACAACCCCTACTAGACTGAGACAACACACAACCCCCACTAGACTGAGACAACACACAACCCCTACTAGACTGAGACAACACACAACCCCTACTAGACTGAGACAACACACAACCCCTACTAGACTGAGACAACACACAACCCCTACTAGACTGAGACAACACACAACCCCTACTAGACTGAGACAACACACAACCCCTACTAGACTGAGACAACACACAACCCCCACTAGACTGAGACAACACACAACACACAACCCCCACTAGACTGAGACAACACACAACCCCACTAGACTGAGACAACACACAACCCCTACTAGACTGAGACAACACACAACCCCCACTAGACTGAGACAACACACAACCCCTACTAGACTGAGACAACACACAACCCCTACTAGACTGAGACAACACACAACCCCTACTAGACTGAGACAACACACAACCCCTACTAGACTGAGACAACACACAACCCCTACTAGACTGAGACAACACACAACCCCTACTAGACTGAGACAACACACAACCCCTACTAGACTGAGACAACACACAACCCCTACTAGACTGAGACAACACACAACCCCTACTAGACTGAGACAACACACAACCCCTACTAGACTGAGACAACACACAACCCCTACTAGACTGAGACAACACACAACCCCACTAGACTGAGACAACACACAACACACAACCCCCACTAGACTGAGACAACACACAACCCCTACTAGACTGAGACAACACACAACCCCTACTAGACTGAGACAACACACAACCCCTACTAGACTGAGACAACACACAACCCCTACTAGACTGGGACAACACACAACCCCTACTAGACTGAGACAACACACAACCCCTACTAGACTGGGACAACACACAACTCCTACTAGACTGAGACAACACACAACACACAACCCCTACTAGACTGGGACAACACACAACCCCTACTAGACTGGGACAACACACAACCCCCACTAGACTGGGACAACACACAACCCCTACTAGACTGAGACAACACACAACCCCTACTAGACTGAGACAACACACAACCCCTACTAGACTGAGACAACACACAACACCTACTAGACTGAGACAACACACAACCCCTACTAGACTGAGACAACACACAACCCCCACTAGACTGAGACAACACACAACCCCTACTAGACTGAGACAACACACAACCCCTACTAGACTGGGACAACACACAACCCCTACTAGACTGAGACAACACACAACACACAACCCCTACTAGACTGAGACAACACACAACCCCCACTAGACTGAGACAACACACAACCCCCACTAGACTGGGACAACACACAACCCCTACTAGACTGAGACAACACACAACCCCCTACTAGACTGAGACAACACACAACCCCCACTAGACTGAGACAACACACAACCCCTACTAGACTGAGACAACACACAACCCCCACTAGACTGAGACAACACACAACCCCTACTAGACTGAGACAACACACAACCCCTACTAGACTGAGACAACACACAACCCCTACTAGACTGAGACAACACACAACCCCTACTAGACTGAGACAACACACAACCCCTACTAGACTGAGACAACACACAACCCCTACTAGACTGAGACAACACACAACACCTACTAGACTGGGACAACACACAACCCCTACTAGACTGAGACAACACACAACCCCTACTAGACTGAGACAACACACAACCCCTACTAGACTGAGACAACACACAACCCCCACTAGACTGAGACAACACACAACCCCTACTAGACTGGGACAACACACAACCCCCACTAGACTGAGACAACACACAACCCCTACTAGACTGAGACAACACACAACCCCTACTAGACTGAGACAACACACAACCCCTACTAGACTGAGACAACACACAACCCCCACTAGACTGAGACAACACACAACACACAACCCCTACTAGACTGAGACAACACACAACACACAACCCCTACTAGACTGAGACAACACACAACACACAACCCCTACTAGACTGAGACAACACACAACACACAACCCCTACTAGACTGAGACAACACACAACACACAACCCCTACTAGACTGAGACAACACACAACACACAACCCCTACTAGACTGAGACAACACACAACCCCTACTAGACTGAGACAACATACAACACACAACCCCCACTAGACTGAGACAACACACAACCCCCACTAGACTGAGACAACACACAACCCCCACTAGACTGAGACAACACACAACACACAACCCCCACTAGACTGAGACAACACACAACCCCCACTAGACTGAGACAACACACAACCCCTACTAGACTGAGACAACACACAACACACAACCCCCACTAGACTGAGACAACACACAACACACAACCCCCACTAGACTGAGACAACACACAACCCCCACTAGACTGAGACAACACACAACCCCTACTAGACTGAGACAACACACAACCCCCACTAGACTGAGACAACACACAACCCCTACTAGACTGAGACAACACACAACCCCTACTAGACTGAGACAACACACAACCCCTACTAGACTGAGACAACACACAACCCCTACTAGACTGAGACAACACACAACCCCTACTAGACTGAGACAACACACAACACACAACCCCTACTAGACTGAGACAACACACAACCCCCACTAGACTGAGACAACACACAACACACAACCCCCACTAGACTGAGACAACACACAACCCCCACTAGACTGAGACAACACACAACCCCTACTAGACTGAGACAACACACAACCCCCACTAGACTGAGACAACACACAACCCCTACTAGACTGAGACAACACACAACCCCTACTAGACTGAGACAACACACAACCCCTACTAGACTGAGACAACACACAACCCCTACTAGACTGAGACAACACACAACCCCTACTAGACTGAGACAACACACAACCCCTACTAGACTGAGACAACACACAACCCCTACTAGACTGAGACAACACACAACCCCTACTAGACTGAGACAACACACAACCCCTACTAGACTGAGACAACACACAACCCCTACTAGACTGAGACAACACACAACCCCTACTAGACTGAGACAACACACAACCCCCACTAGACTGAGACAACACACAACACACAACCCCCACTAGACTGAGACAACACACAACCCCTACTAGACTGAGACAACACACAACCCCTACTAGACTGAGACAACACACAACCCCTACTAGACTGAGACAACACACAACCCCACTAGACTGAGACAACACACAACACACAACCCCACTAGACTGAGACAACACACAACCCCTACTAGACTGAGACAACACACAACCCCTACTAGACTGAGACAACACACAACCCCTACTAGACTGAGACAACACACAACCCCTACTAGACTGAGACAACACACAACCCCTACTAGACTGAGACAACACACAACACACAACCCCCACTAGACTGAGACAACACATAACCCCTACTAGACTGAGACAACACACAACCCCCACTAGACTGAGACAACACACAACCCCTACTAGACTGAGACAACACACAACCCCTACTAGACTGAGACAACACACAACCCCTACTAGACTGAGACAACACACAACCCCTACTAGACTGAGACAACACACAACCCCACTAGACTGAGACAACACACAACCCCTACTAGACTGAGACAACACACAACCCCTACTAGACTGAGACAACACACAACCCCTACTAGACTGAGACAACACACAACCCCTACTAGACTGAGACAACACACAACCCCTACTAGACTGAGACAACACACAACCCCCACTAGACTGAGACAACACACAACACACAACCCCCACTAGACTGAGACAACACACAACCCCTACTAGACTGAGACAACACACAACCCCTACTAGACTGAGACAACACACAACCCCTACTAGACTGAGACAACACACAACCCCCACTAGACTGAGACAACACACAACACACAACCCCCACTAGACTGAGACAACACACAACCCCTACTAGACTGAGACAACACACAACCCCTACTAGACTGAGACAACACACAACCCCTACTAGACTGAGACAACACACAACCCCTACTAGACTGAGACAACACACAACCCCTACTAGACTGAGACAACACACAACCCCTACTAGACTGAGACAACACACAACACACAACCCCACTAGACTGAGACAACACATAACCCCTACTAGACTGAGACAACACACAACCCCACTAGACTGAGACAACACACAACCCCTACTAGACTGAGACAACACACAACCCCTACTAGACTGAGACAACACACAACCCCTACTAGACTGAGACAACACACAACCCCTACTAGACTGAGACAACACACAACCCCTACTAGACTGAGACAACACACAACCCCTACTAGACTGAGACAACACACAACCCCTACTAGACTGAGACAACACACAACCCCTACTAGACTGAGACAACACACAACCCCTACTAGACTGAGACAACACACAACCCCTACTAGACTGAGACAACACACAACACACAACCCCCACTAGACTGAGACAACACACAACCCCCACTGACTGAGACAACACACAACCCCCACTAGACTGAGACAACACACAACCCCTACTAGACTGAGACAACACACAACCCCCACTAGACTGAGACAACACACAACCCCTACTAGACTGGGACAATACACAACCCCCACTAGACTGAGACAACACACAACCCCTACTAGACTGAGACAACACACAACCCCTACTAGACTGAGACAACACACAACCCCTACTAGACTGAGACAACACACAACCCCTACTAGACTGAGACAACACACATCCCGCTACTAGACTGAGACAACACACAACCCCTACTAGACTGAGACAACACACAACCCCTACTAGACTGAGACAACACACAACCCCTACTAGACTGAGACAACACACAACCCCTACTAGACTGAGACAACACACAACCCCTACTAGACTGAGACAACACCCAACCCGCTACTAGACTGAGACAACACACAACCCCTACTAGACTGAGACAACACACAACCCCTACTAGACTGAGACAACACACAACCCCTACTAGACTGAGACAACACACAACCCCCACTAGACTGAGACAACACACAACACACAACCCCACTAGACTGAGACAACACACAACCCCCACTAGACTGAGACAACACACAACCCCTACTAGACTGAGACAACACACAACACACAACCCCCACTAGACTGAGACAACACACAACACACAACCCCCACTAGACTGAGACAACACACAACCCCACTAGACTGAGACAACACACAACCCCTACTAGACTGAGACAACACACAACCCCACTAGACTGAGACAACACACAACCCCTACTAGACTGAGACAACACACAACCCCTACTAGACTGAGACAACACACAACCCCTACTAGACTGAGACAACACACAACCCCTACTAGACTGAGACAACACACAACCCCTACTAGACTGAGACAACACACAACCCCCACTAGACTGAGACAACACACAACACACAACCCCCACTAGACTGAGACAACACACAACCCCTACTAGACTGAGACAACACACAACCCCTACTAGACTGAGACAACACACAACCCCTACTAGACTGAGACAACACACAACCCCCACTAGACTGAGACAACACACAACACACAACCCCCACTAGACTGAGACAACACACAACCCCTACTAGACTGAGACAACACACAACCCCTACTAGACTGAGACAACACACAACCCCTACTAGACTGAGACAACACACAACCCCTACTAGACTGAGACAACACACAACCCCTACTAGACTGAGACAGCACACAACCCCTACTAGACTGAGACAACACACAACACACAACCCCCACTAGACTGAGACAACACATAACCCCTACTAGACTGAGACAACACACAACCCCTACTAGACTGAGACAAAACACAACCCCTACTAGACTGAGACAACACACAACCCCCACTAGACTGAGACAACACACAACACACAACCCCCACTAGACTGAGACAACACACAACCCCTACTAGACTGAGACAACACACAACCCCTACTAGACTGAGACAACACACAACCTCTACTAGACTGAGACAACACACAACCCCTACTAGACTGAGACAACACACAACCCCTACTAGACTGAGACAACACACAACACACAACCCCCACTAGACTGAGACAACACATAACCCCTACTAGACTGAGACAACACACAACCCCACTAGACTGAGACAACACACAACCCCTACTAGACTGAGACAACACACAACCCCTACTAGACTGAGACAACACACAACCCCTACTAGACTGAGACAACACACAACCCCTACTAGACTGAGACAACACACAACCCCTACTAGACTGAGACAACACACAACCCCTACTAGACTGAGACAACACACAACCCCTACTAGACTGAGACAACACACAACCCCTACTAGACTGAGACAACACACAACCCCTACTAGACTGAGACAACACACAACCCCTACTAGACTGAGACAACACACAACACACAACCCCCACTAGACTGAGACAACACACAACCCCCACTGACTGAGACAACATACAACCCCTACTAGACTGAGACAACACACATCCCCTACTAGACTGAGACAACACACAACCCCTACTAGACTGAGACAACACACAACCCCTACTAGACTGAGACAACACACAACCCCTACTAGACTGAGACAACACACAACACACAACCCCACTAGACTGAGACAACACACAACCCCTACTAGACTGAGACAACACACAACCCCACTAGACTGAGACAACACACAACCCCTACTAGACTGGGACAACACACAACCCCCACTAGACTGAGACAACACACAACCCCTACTAGACTGAGACAACACACAACCCCTACTAGACTGAGACAACACACAACCCCTACTAGACTGAGACAACACACAACCCCTACTAGACTGAGACAACACACAACCCGCTACTAGACTGAGACAACACACAACCCCTACTAGACTGAGACAACACACAACCCCTACTAGACTGAGACAACACACAACCCCTACTAGACTGAGACAACACACAACCCCTACTAGACTGAGACAACACACAACCCCTACTAGACTGAGACAACACACAACCCCTACTAGACTGAGACAACACACAACCCCCACTAGACTGAGACAACACACAACACACAACCCCACTAGACTGAGACAACACACAACCCCACTAGACTGAGACAACACACAACCCCTACTAGACTGAGACAACACACAACACACAACCCCCACTAGACTGAGACAACACACAACACACAACCCCCACTAGACTGAGACAACACACAACCCCCACTAGACTGAGACAACACACAACCCCTACTAGACTGAGACAACACACAACCCCCACTAGACTGAGACAACACACAACCCCTACTAGACTGAGACAACACACAACCCCTACTAGACTGAGACAACACACAACCCCTACTAGACTGAGACAACACACAACCCCTACTAGACTGAGACAACACACAACCCCTACTAGACTGAGACAACACACAACCCCACTAGACTGAGACAACACACAACACACAACCCCACTAGACTGAGACAACACACAACCCCTACTAGACTGAGACAACACACAACCCCTACTAGACTGAGACAACACACAACCCCTACTAGACTGAGACAACACACAACCCCCACTAGACTGAGACAACACACAACACACAACCCCCACTAGACTGAGACAACACACAACCCCTACTAGACTGAGACAACACACAACCCCTACTAGACTGAGACAACACACAACCCCTACTAGACTGAGACAACACACAACCCCTACTAGACTGAGACAACACACAACCCCTACTAGACTGAGACAGCACACAACCCCTACTAGACTGAGACAACACACAACACACAACCCCCACTAGACTGAGACAACACATAACCCCTACTAGACTGAGACAACACACAACCCCTACTAGACTGAGACAACACACAACTACTAGACTGAGACAACACACAACCCCCACTAGACTGAGACAACACACAACACACAACCCCACTAGACTGAGACAACACACAACCCCTACTAGACTGAGACAACACACAACCCCTACTAGACTGAGACAACACACAACCCCTACTAGACTGAGACAACACACAACCCCTACTAGACTGAGACAACACACAACCCCTACTAGACTGAGACAACACACAACACACAACCCCCACTAGACTGAGACAACACATAACCCCTACTAGACTGAGACAACACACAACCCCCACTAGACTGAGACAACACACAACCCCTACTAGACTGAGACAACACACAACCCCTACTAGACTGAGACAACACACAACCCCTACTAGACTGAGACAACACACAACCCCTACTAGACTGAGACAACACACAACCCCTACTAGACTGAGACAACACACAACCCCTACTAGACTGAGACAACACACAACCCCTACTAGACTGAGACAACACACAACCCCTACTAGACTGAGACAACACACAACCCCTACTAGACTGAGACAACACACAACCCCTACTAGACTGAGACAACACACAACACACAACCCCCACTAGACTGAGACAACACACAACCCCCACTGACTGAGACAACATACAACCCCTACTAGACTGAGACAACACACATCCCCTACTAGACTGAGACAACACACAACCCCTACTAGACTGAGACAACACACAACCCCTACTAGACTGAGACAACACACAACCCCTACTAGACTGAGACAACACACAACACACAACCCCCACTAGACTGAGACAACACACAACCCCTACTAGACTGAGACAACACACAACCCCCACTAGACTGAGACAACACACAACCCCTACTAGACTGGGACAACACACAACCCCCACTAGACTGAGACAACACACAACCCCTACTAGACTGAGACAACACACAACCCCTACTAGACTGAGACAACACACAACCCCTACTAGACTGAGACAACACACAACCCCTACTAGACTGAGACAACACACAACCCGCTACTAGACTGAGACAACACACAACCCCTACTAGACTGAGACAACACACAACCCCTACTAGACTGAGACAACACACAACCCCTACTAGACTGAGACAACACACAACCCCTACTAGACTGAGACAACACACAACCCCTACTAGACTGAGACAACACCCAACCCGCTACTAGACTGAGACAACACACAACCCCTACTAGACTGAGACAACACACAACCCCTACTAGACTGAGACAACACACAACCCCTACTAGACTGAGACAACACACAACCCCCACTAGACTGAGACAACACACAACCCCCACTAGACTGAGACAACACACAACACACAACCCCCACTAGACTGAGACAACACACAACCCCCACTAGACTGAGACAACACACAACCCCTACTAGACTGAGACAACACACAACACACAACCCCCACTAGACTGAGACAACACACAACACACAACCCCCACTAGACTGAGACAACACACAACCCCCACTAGACTGAGACAACACACAACCCCTACTAGACTGAGACAACACACAACCCCCACTAGACTGAGACAACACACAACCCCTACTAGACTGAGACAACACACAACCCTACTAGACTGAGACAACACACAAACTAGACTGAGACAACACACAACCCCTACTAGACTGAGACAAACACACAACACACAACCCCCACTAGACTGAGACAACACATAACCCCTACTAGACTGAGACAAAACACAACCCCTACTAGACTGAGACAACACACAACCCCTACTAGACTGAGACAACACACAACCCCTACTAGACTGAGACAACACACAACCCCTACTAGACTGAGACAACACACAACCCCTACTAGACTGAGACAACACACAACCCCTAATAGACTGAGACAACACACAACCCCTACTAGACTGAGACAACACACAACCCCTACTAGACTGAGACAACACACAACCCCTACTAGACTGAGACAACACACAACCCCTACTAGACTGAGACAACACACAACCCCCAGACTGGAGACAACACACAACCCCAGACTGGGAGACAAACAACACTAGACATATAAATAACACAACCCCCACTAGACTGGAGACAACACACAACCCCTACTGACTGAGACAACACACAACCCCTACTAGACTGAGACAACACACATCCCCTACTAGACTGAGACAACACACAACCCCTACTAGACTGGAGACAACACACAACCCCCTACTAGACTAGACTGAGACAACACACAACCCCTACTAGACTGAGACACAACACACAACCCCCACTAGACTGAGACAACACACAACCCCTACTAGACTGAGACAACACACAACCCTCTACTAGACTGAGACAACACACAACCCCTACTAGACTGGGACAACACACAACCCCACTAGACTGAGACAACACACAACCCCTACTAGACTGGAGACAACACACAACCCTACTAGACTGAGACAACACACAACCCCTACTAGACTGAGACAACACACAACCCCTACTAGACTGAGACAACACACAACCCGCTACTGGACTGAGACAAACCCCTACTAGACTGGAGACAACACACAACCCCTACTAGACTGAGACAACACACAACCCCTACTAGACTGAGACAACACACAACCCCTACTAGACTGAGACAACACACAACCCCTACTAGACTGAGACAACACCCAACCCGCTACTAGATTGAGACAACACACAACCCCTACTAGACTGAGACAACACACAACCCCTACTA
>NW_025746380.1:0-55000 GCF_021184085.1 Oncorhynchus gorbuscha
CATTCACCTGCATATCAGTTATAATGTGTTATTTTTATTGACAGTACTGTAATGGATTGGGGTTATAATGTGGTATTTTTATTGACAGTACTGTAATAGATTGGGGTTATAATGTGGTATTTTATTGACAGTACTGTAATGGATTGGTGTTATAATGTGGTATTTTTATTGACAGTACTGTAATGGATTGGGGTTATAATATTGACAGTACTGTAATGGATTGTGTTATAATTTATTTTTTATTGACAGTACTGTAGTGGATTGGGGTTATAATGTGGTATTTTTATTGACAGTACTGTAATGGATTGGGGTTATAATGTGGTATTTTTATTGACAGTACTGTAGTGGATTGGGGTTATAATGTGGTATTTTTATTGACAGTACTGTAATGGATTGGGGTTATAATGTGGTATTTTTATTGACAGTACTGTAGTGGATTGGGGTTATAATGTGGTATTTTTATTGACAGTACTGTAATGGATTGGGGTTATAATGTGGTATTTTTATTGACAGTACTGTAGTGGATTGGGGTTATAATGTGGTATTTTTATTGACAGTACTGTAATGGATTGGGGTTATAATGTGGTATTTTTATTGACAGTACTGTAGTGGATTGGGGTTATAATGTGGTATTTTTATTGACAGTACTGTAATGGATTGGGGTTATAATGTGGTATTTCTATTGACAGTACTGTAATGGATTGGGGTTATAATGTGTTATTTTTATTGACAGTACTGTAGTGGATTGGGGTTATAATGTGGTATTTCTATTGACAGTACTGTAGTGGATTGGGGTTATAATGTGGTATTTTTATTGACAGTACTGTAATAGATTGGGTTTATAATGTGTTACTCGGTAGAGTCATAATTGTTTTGGACAGTTCCAAGCTGTATTGCTGACAGCTGCTCTTGGGCTCAGGTTTGGGGCTGGATACACGCAGGCTGTTATGGGGGCTGTCAGCTGAGGGACAATAGAACGGTAGACTGGAGCCCTTCTCCCTGAAGGAGAACAAATCTTCCCTGTCAGAAAGAGACAGCGCAGAAAACTTCATCCACCTCGGGCCCTGACAATACACTCTTAACAGCTATTTCTTCTGGCCCTGGCCTGTGGAAAAATCCCCATTCGGTCATGCATGAATGAGTCTGAATTGGCCCTGAAATGTGGATTTATGAAATGTGAGGGAAAATGCTGAATGATACTGAGGACTTTGAATGGAGCTGTGTAGCTGTTTTGGATGTTAATGGTTTGGTAATGATTCTGAGTGGAACAGGTGGCTGTCAAGGAATCTGCAAGGGAACAGAATGTCATGAGGGAACCAATCTGATGAAGTCACTCTCGGAGGGGGAAGACTAATGCCCATGCTCTCAATTGAGACGGCCGTGTGCCGAGCCACAAGCTGGGCCAAATGGAATTAAGGGAACACGGAAACGTTTACCGAGAGGTTGGTTTAGGCAGCGATGTCTGTGTGGGACTCAACAAAATCAATTTGCCAACTTCCAAATCTAGTCCATGATTAATGAGAGGTTAATTTCATGGTCGGAGCGTCAATTTCCCCTCCCAAAATGAGATCTATTCCCCGATGCTAGCAGACTGGTGGAACATATAAGTGTTCTGAAACTTTTGGGAACATACATGATATGTCTTTCCACCACACATTGCTCTTGCTCTTTCTCTCTCAACCCGTGGGAGGGCGAGGGAAGAGGGGGGAAAAGGTTCTTGGATCAGGTTGTATCCTGTTTAATATTAAATCCTGCACCTTCAGAAAGTATTCAAAACCCCTTGTGTTACAACCCTTTGTGTTACAACCCCTTGTGTTACAACCCCTTGTGTTACAACCCCTTGTGTTATCACCCTTTGTGTTACAACCCCTTGTGTTACAACCCCTTGTGATCCAACCCCTTGTGTTACAACCCCTTGTGTTACAACCCCTTGTGTTATAACCCCTTGTGTTACAACCCTTTGTGTTACAACCCCGTGTGTCACAACCCCTTGTGTCACAACCCCTTGTGTTACAACCCCTTGTGTTACAACCCCTTGTGTTACAACCCCTTGTGTTATAACCCCTTGTGTTACAACCCCTTGTGTTATAACCCATTTACATTTTTACATTTAAGTCATTTAGCAGACGCTCTTATCCAGAGCGACTTACAAATTGGTGCATTCACCTTATGACATCCAGTGGAACAGTCACTTTACAATAGTGCATCTAAAACGTAAGGGGGTGAGAGGGATTACTTATCCTATCCTAGGTATTCCTTAAAGAGGTGGGGTTTCAGGTGTCTCCGGAAGGTGGTGATTGACTCCGCTGTCCTGGCGTCGTGAGGGAGTTTGTTCCACCATTGGGGGCCAGGGCAGCGAACAGTTTTGACTGGGCTGAGCGGGAGCTGTACTTCCTCAGTGGTAGGGAGGCGAGCAGGCCAGAGGTGGATGAACGCAGTGCCCTTGTTTGGGTGTAGGGCCTGATCAGAGCCTGGAGGTACTGAGGTGCCGTTCCCCTCACAGCTCCGTAGGCAAGCACCATGGTCTTGTAGCGGATGCGAGCTTCAACTGGAAGCCAGTGGAGAGAACAGAGGAGCGGGGTGACGTGAGAGAACTTGGGAAGGTTGAACACCAGACGGGCTGCGGCGTTCTGGATGAGTTGAAGGGGTTTAATGGCACAGGCAGGGAGCCCAGCCAACAGCGAGTTGCAGTAATCCAGACGGGAGATGACAAGTGCCTGGATTAGGACCTGCGCCGCTTCCTGTGTGAGGCAGGGTCGTACTCTGCGGATGCTGTAGAGCATGAACCTACAGGAACGGGCCACCGCCTTGATGTTAGTTGAGAACGACAGGGTGTTGTCCAGGATCACGCCAAGGTTCTTGGCGCTCTGGGAGGAGGACACAATGGAGTTGTCAACCGTGATGGCGAGATCATGGAACGGGCAGTCCCTCCCGGGAGGAAGAGCAGCTCCGTCTTGCCGAGGTTCAGCTTGAGGTGGTGATCCGTCATCCACACTGATATGTCTGCCAGACATGCAGAGATGCGATTCGCCACCTGGTCATCAGAAGGGGGAAAGGAGAAGATTAATTGTGTGTCGTCTGCATAGCAATGATAAGAGAGACCATGTGAGGTTATGACAGAGCCAAGTGACTTGGTGTATAGCGAGAATAGGAGAGGGCCAAGAACAGAGCCCTGGGGGACACCAGTGGTGAGAGCGCGTGGTGAGGAGACAGATTCTCGCCACGCCACCTGGTAGGAGCGACCTGTCAGGTAGGACGCAATCCAAGCGTGGGCCGCGCCGGAGATGCCCAACTCGGGAGAGGGTGGAGAGGAGGATTTGATGGTTCACAGTATCGAAGGCAGCCGATAGATCTAGAAGGATGAGAGCAGAGGAGAGAGAGTTAGCTTTAGCAGTGCGGAGCGCCTCCGTGATACAGAGGAGAGCAGTCTCAGTTGAATGACTAGTCTTGAAACCTGACTGATTTGGATCAAGAAGGTCATTCAGAGAGAGATAGCGGGAGAGCTGGCCAAGGACGGCACGTTCAAGAGTTTTGGAGAGAAAAGAAAGAAGGGATACTGGTCTGTAATTGTTGACATCGGAGGGATCGAGTGTAGGTTTTTTCAGAAGGGGTGCAACTCTCGCTCTCTTGAAGACGGAAGGGACGTAGCCAGCGGTCAGGGATGAGTTGATGAGCGAGGTGAGGTAAGGGAGAAGGTCTCCGGAAATGGTCTGGAGAAGAGAGGAGGGGATAGGGTCAAGCGGGCAGGTTGTTGGGCGGCCGGCCGTCACAAGACGCAAGATTTCATCTGGAGAGAGAGGGGAGAAAGAGGTCAGAGCACAGGGTAGGGCAGTGTGAGCAGAACCAGCGGTGTCGTTTGACTTAGCAAACGAGGATCGGATGTCGTCGACCTTCTTTTCAAAATGGTTGACGAAGTCATCTGCAGAGAGGGAGGAGGGGGGAGGGGGAGGAGGATTCAGGAGGGAGGAGAAGGTGGCAAAGAGCTTCCTAGGGTTAGAGGCAGATGCTTGGAATTTAGCGTGGTAGAAAGTGGCTTTAGCAGCAGAGACAGAGGAGGAATATGTAGAGAGGAGGGAGTGAAAGGATGCCAGGTCCGCAGGGGAGGCGAGTTTTCCTCCATTTCCGCTCGGCTGCCCGGAGCCCTGTTCTGTGAGCTCGCAATGAGTCATCGAGCCACGGAGCGGGGGGAGGACCGAGCCGGCCTGGAGGATAGGGGACATAGAGAGTCAAGGGATGCAGAGAGGAGGAGAGGAGGGTTGAGGAGGCAGAATCAGGAGATAGGTGGGAGAAGGTTTGAGCGGAGGGAAGAGATGATAGGATGGAAGAGGAGAGAGTAGCGGGGGAGAGAGAGCGAAGGTTGGGACGGCGCGATACCATCCGAGTAGGGGCAGTGTGGGAGGTGTTGGATGAGAGCGAGAGGGAAAAGGATACAAGGCAGTGGTCGGAGACTTGGAGGGAGTTGCAATGAGGTTAGTGGAAGAACAGCATCTAGTAAAGATGAGGTCGAGCGTATTGCCTGCCTTGTGAGTAGGGGGAAGGTGAGAGGGTGAGGTCAAAAGAGGAGAGGAGTGGAAAGAAGGAGGCAGAGAGGAAAGAGTCAAAGGTAGACGTGGGGAGGTTAAAGTCGCCCAGAACTGTGAGAGGTGAGCCGTCCTCAGGAAAGGAGCTTATCAAGGCATCAAGCTCATTGATGAACTCTCCGAGGGAACCTGGAGGGCGATAAATTATAAGGATGTTAAGCTTGAAAGGGCTAGTAACTGTGACAGCATGGAATTCAAAGGAGGCGATAGACAGATGGGTAAGGGGAGAAAGAGAGAATGACCACTTGGGAGAGATGAGGATCCCGGTGCCACCACCCCGCTGACCAGACGCTCTCGGGGTGTGCGAGAACACGTGGGCGGACGAAGAGAGAGCAGTAGGAGTAGCAGTGTTGTCTGTGGTGATCCATGTTTCCGTCAGTGCCAAGAAGTCGAGGGACTGGAGGGAGGCATAGGCTGAGATGAACTCTGCCTTGTTGACCGCAGATTGGCAGTTCCAGAGGCTACCGGAGACCTGGAACTCCACGTGGGTCGTGCGCGCTGGGACCACCAGAGTAGGGTGGCCGCGGCCATGCGGTGTGGAGCGTTTGTATGGTCTGTGCAGAGAGGAGAGAACAGGGATAAACAGACACATAGTTGACAGGCTACAGAAGAGGCTATGCTAATGCAAAGGAGATTGGAATGACAAGTGGACTACACGTCTCGAATGTTCAGAAAGTTAAGCTACGTAGCAAGAATCTTATTGACTAAAATGATTAAAATGATACAGTACTGCTGAAGTAGGCCAGCTGGCAGTGGGTGCGTTGTTGACACTACACTAATCAAGTCGTTCCGTTGAGTGTAATAGTTTCTGCAGTGTTGCTATTCGGGGGCTAGCTGGCTAGCTAGCAGTGTTGTTTACGTTACGTTGCGTTAAAAGAACGACAATAGCTGGCTAGCGAACCTAGAAAATCGCTCTAGACTACACAATTATCTTTGATACAAAGACGGCTATGTAGCTAGCTACGATCAAACAAGTCAAACCGTTGTACTGTAATGAAATGAAGTGAAAATGTGATACTACCTGTGAATGCGACCGGGTTGTTGAGTTCTATACAGAAGACGTTGGCTAGCGTTGGCTAGCTAGCAGAGTCACCTACGTTAAGGACGACAAATAGCTGGCTAGCTAACCTCGGTAAATTAAGATAATCACTCTAAGACTACACACTCTAAACCTAAACAACACAATTAACTTGGATACGATGATACGAAGACAGCAAAGACAGCTATGTAGCTAGCTAACACTACACTAATCAAGTCGTTCAGTTGAGTGTAATAGTTTCTCCAGTGCAGCTAATCAGTGGACGTTAGCTAGCTGGCTAGTGAAGACTACGTTAGGACGGCGAAATACGATAATTACGCAATTATCTTGTGTTGCAACCCCTTGTGTTACAACCCCTTGTGTTACAACCCCTTGTGTTACAACCCCTTGTGTTACAACCCCTTGTGTTCTGTTACAGCATGAACTTAAAATGGATTACATTTAGATTTGTTTTGTCTTTTGCTTTAACACAATGCCCGATAACGTCAAAGTGGAATTTTGTTTTTTGAAATTTGTACTAAATAATAAAGAATCCAAAGCTGAAATGTCTTGAGTCAATAAGTATTGAACCCCTTTGTTATGGCATGCCGAAATATGTTCAGGAGCAAAATGTGCGGAACAAGTCACATAATAAGTTGCATGGTCTCACTCTCCGTGCAATACTAGTGTGTTTAACATGATTTATGAATGACTACCTCATCTCTGTGTGCCACACATACAATTATCTGTCAGGTCCCTCAGTTGAGCAGTGAATTTCAAACACAGATTCAACCACAAAGACCAGGGAGGTTTTCCAATACCTCACTGATTGGCACTGATTGGTAGACATTGAATATCCCTTTGAGCATTCACTTCGGAAGGTGTATCAATGCACCCAGTCACTACAAAGATACAGGCCTCCTTCCTAACTTGGTTACTGCTCAGGGATTTCACCATGAAGCCAACGGTGACTTTAAAACAGTTAGAGCTTAATGGCTGTTATGGGAGAAAACTTGTTGGATCAACAACATTGTAGTTACTCCACAATACTAGCCTAATTGACAGAGTGAAAAGAAGGAAGCTTATACAGAATAAACATTTTCCAAAATTTGCACCCTGTTTGCAACAAGGCACTAAAGTAATACTGCAAAAAATGTGGCAAAGCAATTCCCTTTTTTTCCTGAATACAAGGTGTTATGTATGGGGACAATCCACTGCAACACACTATTGAGCACCACTGTTGTCACGACTTCCGCCGAAGTCGGTTCCTCTCCTTGTTCGTTCGGCGGTCGACTCGCCGGTCTTTTAGCCATCGCCAATCCACCTTTCATTTTCCATTTGTTTTGTCTTGTTTTCCCACACACCTGGTTCACATTTCCATCATTACTTGTTTTTACCCCTATATCTGTGTGTGATATTGTTTGTTGTACGTTCTTGTGCACATTGTGACTGGTGTGCGATGGGTTTCTACCCAGATTTTGCTATTCTGGATGCCGTTGGTTTATATAATTAAACTGCTCCTGTTATTACCCAGTTCTGCTCTCCTGCGTCTGACTTCCCTTCCACCAGTTACACACCCCTTACAACTCTCCATATTTTCAAGCATAGTGGTGGCTGCATCATGTTATGGGTATGCTTGTAATTGTTCATTCTGGGGATAAAAAATAAAAATAAAAATAATTCATTTTGAGGATAAAAATAAACGGAGCTAAGCACAAGCAAAATCCTGGAGGAAAACCTGGTTCAGTCTGCTTTCCACCAGAAATTGGTAGATGAATTCACCTTTCAGCAGGACAATAACCTAAAACACAAGGCCAAATCTACACTGGACTTGCTTACCAATAAGACAGTGAATGTTCCTGAGTGGGCAAGTTACAGTTTTGACTTAGATCTGCTTGTAAACATATGGCAAGACCTGAAGATGGTTGTCTAGCAATGATCAACAACCAATTTGACAGAGCTTGAAGTATTTTGATAGGAATAATGAGCAAATATTGTACAAATCTGGTGAGGAAAGCTCTTAGAGACTTACCCAGAAATTCTCACAGTTGTAATCACTGCCAATGGTGATTCTAACATGTACAACGTTTTCACTTTGTCACTATGTGGTATTTGTGTAGATGGGTGAGGGGGAAAAACAACAACGTTTTCACTTTGTCACTATGTGGTATTGTGTGTAGATGGGTGAGGGGGAAAAACAACAACGTTTTCACTTTGTCACTATGTGGTATTGTGTGTAGATGGGTGAGGGGGAAAAACAACAACGTTTTCACTTTGTCACTATGTGGTATTGTGTGTAGATGGGTGAGGGGGAAAAACAACAACGTTTTGTCACTTTGTCACTATGTGGTATTGTGTGTAGATGGGTGAGGGGGAAAAACAACAACGTTTTCACTTTGTCACTATGTGGTATTGTGTGTAGATGGGTGAGGGGGAAAAACAACAACGTTTTCACTTTGTCACTATGTGGTATTGTGTGTAGATGGGTGAGGGGGAAAAACAACAACGTTTTCACTTTGTCACTATGTGGTATTGTGTGTAGATGGGTGAGGGGGAAAAACAACAACGTTTTCACTTTGTCACTATGTGGTATTGTGTGTAGATGGGTGAGGGGGAAAAACAACAACGTTTTCACTTTGTCACTATGTGGTATTGTGTGTAGATGGGTGAGGGGGAAAAACAACAACGTTTTCACTTTGTCACTATGTGGTATTGTGTGTAGATGGGTGAGGGGGAAAAACAACAACGTTTTCACTTTGTCACTATGTGGTATTGTGTGTAGATGGGTGAGGGGAAAAACAACAACGTTTTCACTTTGTCACTATGTGGTATTGTGTGTAGATGGGTGAGGGGGAAAACAACAACGTTTTCACTTTGTCACTATGTGGTATTGTGTGTAGATGGGTGAGGGGGAAAAACAACAACGTTTTCACTTTGTCACTATGTGGTATTGTGTGTAGATGGGTGAGGGGGAAAAACAACAACGTTTTCACTTTGTCACTATGTGGTATTGTGTGTAGATGGGTGGGGGAAAAACAACAACGTTTTCACTTTGTCACTATGTGGTATTGTGTGTAGATGGGTGAGGGGGAAAAACAACAACGTTTTCACTTTGTCACTATGTGGTATTGTGTGTAGATGGGTGAGGGGAAAAACAACAACGTTTTCACTTTGTCACTATGTGGTATTGTGTGTAGATGGGTGAGGGGGAAAAACAACAACGTTTTCACTTTGTCACTATGTGGTATTGTGTGTAGATGGGTGAGGGGGAAAAACAACAACGTTTTCACTTTGTCACTATGTGGTATTGTGTGTAGATGGGTGAGGGGGAACAACAAAAACGTTTTCACTTTGTCACTATGTGGTACGTTTTGTGTGTAGATGGGTGAGGGGGAAAAACAACAACGTTTTCACTTTGTCACTATGTGGTATTGTGTGTAGATGGGTGAGGGGGAAAAACAACAACGTTTTCACTTTGTCACTATGTGGTATTGTGTGTAGATGGGTGAGGGGGAAAAACAACAACGTTTTCACTTTGTCACTATGTGGTATTGTGTGTAGATGGGTGAGGGGGAAAAACAACAACGTTTTCACTTTGTCACTATGTGGTATTGTGTGTAGATGGGTGAGGGGGAAAAACAACAACGTTTTCACTTTGTCACTATGTGGTATTGTGTGTAGATGGGTGAGGGGGAAAAACAACAACGTTTTCACTTTGTCACTATGTGGTGTGTGTGTAGATGGGTGAGGGGGAAAAACAACAACGTTTTCACTTTGTCACTATGTGGTATTGTGTGTAGATGGGTGAGGGGGAAAAACAACAACGTTTTCACTTTGTCACTATGTGGTATTGTGTGTAGATGGGTGAGGGGGAAAAACAACAACGTTTTCACTTTGTCACTATGTGGTATTGTGTGTAGATGGGTGAGGGGGAAAAACAACAACGTTTTCACTTTGTCACTATGTGGTATTGTGTGTAGATGGGTGAGGGGGAAAAACAACAACGTTTTCACTTTGTCACTATGTGGTATTGTGTGTAGATGGGTGAGGGGGAAAAACAACAACGTTTTCACTTTGTCACTATGTGGTATTGTGTGTAGATGGGTGAGGGGGAAAAACAACAACGTTTTCACTTTGTCACTATGTGGTATTGTGTGTAGATGGGTGAGGGGGGAAAACAACAACGTTTTCACTTTGTCACTATGTGGTATTGTGTGTAGATGGGTGAGGGGGAAAAACAATTCAATCCATTTTGAGTTCAGGCTGGAACAAGAAAATGTGTAATAAATCAAATGGTATGAATACCTTCTGAAGGCACTCTACGTCATGTGGCGTAGCAAACTAAAACACTACACGGTTAATTAAGTGGAACCACTGACATGTTCATGACTTCCCTCTTCACAGCTGGAGGAAATATGGAGTGCTGTTGTTACACCCCGGACTACAGGTCCAGAGTTAACAGCAGGGTAAGTGTGAGAGTAACACCATGGAGGAAACGTTTCAGTGTGACGGGGAGAATGAGTTCATACAGAACGAGGTGGCTGATTACAGAAGGAACACAGGAATAAAAACATGCAATAACTCTTCCTGTTTTAACCTCCAATAAGATCAAGACGCTGATCCTCTGATCATCAACACGAGGGCCCCACAGGGGTGCATGCTCAGTCCCTTCCTGTACTCCCTGTTCACCCATGGCTGTATGGCCAAGCACGTCTCCAACTCAATTATAAAGTATGCTGACAACACGACAGTGCTAGGCATGATTACCAACAACGACGAGACTACAGGGTAAGAGGTGAGAGCCCTGGCGGAGTGGTGTCAGGAAAATAACCTCTCCCTCAACGTCAACAAAATGAAGGAGATGATCGTGGACTACTGGAGACAGCAGAGAGAGCACACCCCCATCACATCGACAGGGCCGCAGTGGAAAGGGTCAAAACTTGATATTCTTCGGTGTGCACATCACTGACAGCCTGAAATGGTCGCTTCACAACCAACAGCATGGTGTAGAAGGCACAACAGCGCCTCTTCATCCTCTGCAGGCTAAAGAAAATTGGCTTGCCACCTAAGACCCTCACAAACTCCTATAGATGCACTATCGAGAGCATTCTGCCCGGCTGTATCACCGCCTGGTATGGCAACTGCACTACCCACAACCACAGGGCTCTCTAGAGGGTGGTGCTCCCAGTTTATTTCTTCAAACCAAGCTGCTTACCTAGTGCAGATTCAGTCTTCCCAACCTGGTGCAGGTCTACAATTTTGTTTCTGGTGTCCTTTGACAGCTCTTTGGTCTTGGCCATAGTGGAGTTTGGAGTGTGACTGTTTGAGGTTGTGGACAGGTGTCTTTTATACTGATAACAAGTTCAAACAGGTGCCATTAATACAGGTAACGAGTGGAGGACAGAGGAGCATCTTAGTGGGACAAACAGATGTCCTCTTGCTCAGTTGTGCCCCGGGGCCTCCCACAATTTTTTTGCACTGTTCTGTGAAGGGAGTAGTACACAGCGTTGTACTAGATCTTAATTTTCTTGACAATTTCTCAATTTCTCACATTTCTCACGCCTTCATTTCTCAGAACAAGAATAGGCTGAGGTGTTTCAGAAGAAAGTGCTTTGTTTCTGGCCATTACACGCAGTGTAAGGGATGGAATGGAGTCTAAGGGATGGAACGGAGTATAAGGGATGGAATGGAGTGTAAGGGATGGAATGGAGTGTAAGGGATGGAACGGAGTGTAAGGGATGGAACGGAGTGTAAGGGATGGAACGGAGTGTAAGGGATGGAACGGAGTGTGGAAAGGGATGGAATGGAGTGTAAGGGATGGAACGGAGTGTAATGGATGGAACGGAGTGGAATGGATGGAACGGAGTGTAAGGGATGGAACGGAGTGTAAGGGATGGAACGGAGTGTAAGGGATGGAACGGAGTGGAATGGATGGAACGGAGTGTAAGGGATGGAACGGAGTGTAAGGGATGGAACGGAGAGTAAGGGATGGAACGGAGTGGAATGGATGGAACGGAGTGTAAGGGATGGAACGGAGTGTAAGGGATGGAATGGAGTGCAAGGGATGGAACGGAGTATAAGGGATGGAACGGAGTGTAAGGGATGGAACGGAGTGGAATGGATGGAACGGAGTGGAATGGATGGAACGGAGTGTAAGGGATGGAACGGAGTGTAAGGGATGGAATGGAGTGGAATGGATGGAATGGAGTGTGCACACAATTGGCCCAATTGTAAATAAGAATTTGTTCTTAACTGACTTGCCTGGTTAAACAAATAATTATGAAAGAGTAATGTAAGTGTAATTGCTAAGGAGTCGACAGGAGCCAATGAAGACCTGGCCAACTTGTAATAAGGATATCTGTTTGCTCAAATGGAGAATGGCTGAGTCAGACAACATTGTGGTGTCCATGGATGGTAGCACATAGAAAGGTAAACACACAAACTTTTCTCTCACACACACAAACCGTCATGTTGGGAGGGCCATAATTCCCCATGTGAAACGGTCCCTCCAGAGTGCTTATTTATATCCCTTGTCACTTCAGACCAGGGTCGTAAATCCTGCCATGCTTACCAAGCACAAATTTCCCCTTCATCAGGGATCCACACCCTGTGGAAGCACCAGTCCGAGCCCTGAAATACAGCCCAGTGACTAGAACAGGTTGTAACCTACTGGGAGCAATGCAGCAGACACAACACACACACACACACACACACACACACACACACACACACACACACACACACACACACACACACACACACACACACACACACACACACACACACACACACACACACACACACACACACACACACAAAATGGATCCTATTACTAACTTAACCTGATTGTTACTGTGGAATTATAACTCATTATAACCTGCATATTAAATACATATCTTTGTTATTACTATGGAATAGCATCACCTCCATATCCTTGATAGTAGTGATTAAGTATTAACTTATTCACTGTGTCTATCCTCCATGATCCAGAGGGTGGAGTAATGAACCACATCATTTATGGTAAAGTGTAACATAGTAGATGCTTCTTCTCATGCCACACACTGACGTCCTCTTTCCTCCCCACACCCCATAAAGGTTCCTCTCTGTCTGTGTCTGTCTGTGTCTGTCTGTGTGTGTGTGTGTGTGTGTGTGTGTGTGTGTGTGTGTGTGTGTGTGTGTGTGTGTGTGTGTGTGTGTGTGTGTGTGTGTGTGTGTGTGTGTGTGTGTGTGTGTGTGTGTGTGTGTGTGTGTGTGTGTGTGTGTGTGTGTGTGTGTGTGTGTGTGTGTGTGTGTGTGTGTTTTTTGTTTGTTTAACTATACATGTGGGGACCAGAAGTCCCCACAACAATAGTAAACAAACAAAACATTGACCAACTGGGAACATTTCGTTAGTGCCCTCAAGGTCAAATGCTATTTCTAGGGGTTTGTGTGTCCACAGAGCTAATAGGATGTATCACTGTAATTAGCCATGAGAGAGAGGATGACTGCATTCAGTCAGACCCAGTTGTTGGTCTTAGTAAGCAGGCAAGCAAGCAGGCAGGCAGGCAGGCAGACAGGTCTCTGGATCCTGGCAACAGTACATTTCTCCCAGTGACAGCTCTGCACTGTGGCTCACCTTCCAGTCTCACCTTCCAGTCTCACCTCCCAGTCTCACCTCCCAGTCTCACCTCCCAGTCTCACCTCCCAGTCTCAGCTCTGCACTGTGGCTCACCTCCCAGTCTCACCTCCCAGTCTCACCTCCCAGTCTCACCTCCCAGTCTCACCTCCCAGTCTCACCTCCCAGTCTCACCTTCCAGTCTCACCTCCCAGTCTCAGCTCTGCACTGTGGCTCACCTTCCAGTCTCACCTCCCAGTCTCACCTCCCAGTCTCAGCTCTGCACTGTGGCTCACCTTCCAGTCTCAGCTCCCAGTCTCACCTCCCAGTCTCACCTTCCAGTCTCACCTCCCAGTCTCACCTCCCAGTCTCAGCTCTGCACTGTGGCTCACCTTCCAGTCTCAGCTCCCAGTCTCAGCATCAGCTTTATCTGGCACACTCCCTCTGAAATTCAGACACACACACACACACACACACACACACACACACACACACACACACACACACACACACACACACACACACACACACACACACACACACACACACACACACACACACACACACACACACACACACACACACACACACACACACACACACACAAACGTATTACCGCATACACACAGGCACACTGACACACAACGCATACACACACAACCACACATAGCCTATACATATACACACATATGTACATTCTGTACACATTACAAACATGCAAGTGTGCAAACACACACACACACACACGCACAAACACACAGGAAAAGGTGTGAGCAGGAATCACACAAATATAATAATGCAATTCCTTCCACACGACTTACTTGATGTGCCATCAGAGAGGTGAGAAAGCAGCTTGTCAGCACAGGCCGGGGAGCAGCCTGGGGCTAGAGTTGCAGCTGCTCGGGCTTCTTGACGCTGTCTGGAGACAGTGTGACAGGTGAGGCCCCGAGGCTAACGGCAGCACCGGGTACAGGAGGGTAATGCGAATGTAAATTGACTTGGGTGAGCGTTAGATCAGCTCAGTGCTCATAATGTACTGCTGGAAGCACAGTTTAGTCCATCGACATGGAATGTTTGTTGCATTGCTATTAGCAGTGGTTAGCTATTAGCTTGTGGCAAACCAGCTGGCTTTTTTTTACATTTTATTTACTTGAGTAGCATGAGTACTCAGTCTAAGGGAACACAGGCCTAATAAAGACCATTAGAAAAGGCAATTAACAAAGAGGAAAGTATGTAAATAGCACTCATTAAGAATAATGATTGGATATTCTTTTCAAATAGTTACTGTTTAGTAGCTTAGTTGCTAGTGGATCTGAATCTGAGAAACGTCCTATAGCTTTGTGTATGGGATGGCAGGGCTGCTTACCACGGGAGTTGGTTGTCACTGTGCTGTGTTAGAATCAGCGCGTTGCTGTGAATTGATGACAACATTTTAGACGAAGACAAACATGGACCTGTTGATGTACAGTTGAAGTCGGAAGTTTACATAAGCTTAGGTTGGAGTCATTAAAACTTGTTTTTCAACCACTCCACAAATTTCTTGTTAACAAACTATAGTTTTGGCAAGTCAGTTAAGACATCTACTTTGTGCATAACAAGTCATTTTTCCAACAATTGTTTACAGACAGATTATTTCACCTATAATTCACTGTATCACAATTCCAGTGGGTCAGAAGTTGACATACACAGCATGAAAAATTCCTGAAAATTATGTCATGGCTTTAGAAGCCTCTGATAGGCTAATTGACATAATTTGAGTCAATTCTATGTCCTGTGAATGTGTTTGAGGCCTATCTTCAAACTCAGTGCCTCTTTTCTTGACATCATGGGAAAATCAAAAGAAATCAACCAAGACCTCAGAAAAATAATTGTAGACCTCCACAAGTCTGGTTCATCCTTGGGAGCAATTTCCAAATGCTTGAATGCACCACGTTTGTCTATACAAACAATAGTACGCAAGTATAAACACCATAAACGCAGCCGTCATACTACTCAGGTTGGAGACGCGTTCTGTCTCCTAGAGGTGAACGTACTTTGGATGCGAATAGTGCAAATCAATCCCAGAACAACAGCAAAGGACCTTGTGAAGATGCTGGAGGAAATGGGTACAAAAGTATCTATATCCAGTAAAACGAGTCCTATGTCAACATAACCTGAAAGGCCACTGCTCCAAAACCGCTATAAAAAAAAGCCAGACTATGGTTTGCAACTGCACATGTGGACAAAGATCGTACTTTTTGGAGAAATATCCTCTGGTCTGATGAAACAAAAATAGAATGGTTTGGCCATAATGACCATCGTTATGTTTGGAGGAAAAAGGGGCCAAAGAACACTATCCCAACCATGAAGCACGGGGTGGCAGCATCATGTTGTGGGGGTGCGTTGCTGCAGGAGGGACTGGTGCACTTCACAAAATAGATGGCATCATGAAGAGGGAAAATGATGTGGATATATTGAAGCAACATCTCAAGAAATCAGTCAGGAAGTTAAAGCTTGGTTGCAAATGGGTCTTTCAAATGGACAATGACCCCAAGCATACTTCTAAAGTTGTGGCAAAATTGCTTAAGGACAACAAAGTCAAGGTATTGGAGTGGCCATCACAAAGCCCTCAATCTTATAGAAAATTTGTGGGCAGAACTGAAAAAGCATGTGCTGGCAATAAGGCCTACAAACCTGACTTAGTTACACCAGCTCTGTCAGGAGGAATGGGCCAAAATTCACCCAACTTACTGTGGGAAGCTTGTGGAAGGCTACCCGAAACGTTTGACCCAAGTTAATCAATTTAAAGGCAATGCTACCAAATACTAATTGAGTGTATGTAAACTTCTGACACACTGGGAATGTGATGAAAGAAATTAAAGCTGAAATAAATAATTCTCTCTACTATTATTCTGACATTTCACATTCTTAAAATAAAGTGGTGATCGTAACTGACCGAAGACACAGGATTTTTACTAGGATTCAATGTCAGGAATTGTTTTGTTTTTTTAAGAAAAAAAAAAGAAAAACGGATTTTAAATGTATTTGAGGTGTATGTAAACTTCCGACTTCAACAGTATATGTTCTATATCTTTGATGTTTTGGGGTTTCCATGAACTAAGCCGGTTGTTGTAGAGTGAAGAAAGAGGCATGCACTGTAGGCTATACTATTCAGATTTTACACTTTATTAATAGATTCATCTCGTTTCAATACTTTTCAACAGAGAAGTTGTATGTATGTACAGTATGTGTCATTGCTATTATACATACAGTAAACAAACCATGAATAAACTGAGGCAAATTGAATAACATTACGAAGTATCGTTACATTTCACATTCTAATAAAAACTATTGTATATATTTCATGTTAGCTTATGAGATAAGTACTGTTATAATGATGTAAGAAAATGGTCAAAACACCAAGTAGGTAAATGGAGGCAGAGGGCTGCATAGCCTCTTGATTTCCTCTAAAGAACATTCATCTAACACTTTTACACTAGTGAGTCATTTAATGTCAACAGAAAAGTCAAGACAACATTTCAGAAGTTAGTCAGTGTTTAATCTTCCAAATGTCAGAATCATTATCTTACATCTTCTCTGTGAAACCATTTCTTCAGACTACTTCTTGAATTCCACTCCTTTTTCTTCGCAAACTTGTAGACGCATCCAAAGAGATCAGGGAACATTGTCAATATGTCAACAGAATCCGCATCCTCAATGCTTCAGAGAGAGAGAGAGAGAAAAATATTCAACCACCTTCAATGGTAAGAGAGTAAATAAAGTTCATGTACATGTTTTTAGACAAAACTATTAATATGTCTTACTAGTGCTCATGAAGGTTGCGTATGAAGCGCAACAAACCCAATGTGTTGTCTGGGTAGGCCTTCTTTTTACCATCCAACTTGTTCATCAACTCAGGCGGTATCTGTGTACACAAATAAATAACAGTAAGTGTGACTACTACTAGACGAGACACTACACTAGGACGAATGTACATGTAAATAAAATGTATAAAATGGCGTCTTGTTCACCTTGGACTTCCACTTTGTAAACGACCTCGCCTCAGCACACTGGTCCAAAGCATGAAGGAGTCCTGGGTCTGCTTTGCGACAGTTCTCTGCTTCCTTCTCGTTACCAATTTTTCGTAAGTACTCCACTCTCCTGAAAAACAACAGTGTACCTTTAAATGCATTCAACTGGGTCAGTGTCAAACGGTGATCACATTTGCATTGAGATAAATCGTCGTTAGAATCTGAACCCATTGAAAAAGGTAAATGCCCAGTGGAAATAGTGATGGCTATAAGTAAATCACTGATCTTAACTAACCTTCTGATTGACAAGTATTAGCACTGCTTCTCACCTCTCCTCTGGCCAGAAGTATGGGTGGGCCAGTGTGTCCTCCACTGTAGGTCTCTTCTCTGGGTCTTCATTGATCATCCACTCAATGAGGTCCTTGGCCACTTCATCCTCAACATGTTCCAGTGTGTACTTCCCTTGAAAAATGTTAACTTCACAATGGATGCCTTTGCCAAATGGATGATGTCCACCAGAGATGATGTAATACATTAACATCCCGGCCACCTGAAAAGTATATAATAATCATTTATAATGTATTACATTTCTATAGCGCTTTTCATAACAATAGCAAAATGCTTCAATAGCAAAAAACAAACAACCAATACATCATCATGAGTAGCCTAACTGTAGTTAGCTAGGTCAACCAATACATCATCATGAGTAGCCTAGCTATAGTTAGTTAGCTAGGTCAACCAATACATCATCATGAGTAGCCTAGCTATAGTTAGCTAGGTCAACCAATACACCATCAAGAGTAGTCTAGCTATAGTCAGCTAGGTCAACCAATAGAGGCCAGTCTTTGATCATGCATCCTCCAAAGATAGCTAGACCGTTCATGGCTTGATCAGAAGGTGGTGGTCAGGGAGATGGTTGATGGTCCTTCTGTAGCTCAGTTGGTAGAGCTAGGTCAACGCCAGGGTAGTGGGTTCGATTCTTTGGACCACCCATCCTCCAAATGTATGCACACATGACTGTCATGGCTTGATCAAAAGGTCTGGTAAATGGCAGATATTATGAAGTGTCTGTCGATCTTGTAGAGGGCTACTCTGGGAACTGGACTTCTCCTTCACAACAACTTCTCCTCACCACGCGCTCTCACCACTGGTGTCCCCAGGGCTCTGTTCTAGGCCCTCTCCTATTCTCGCTATACACCAAGTCACTTGGCTCTGTCATAACCTCACATGGTCTCTCCTATCATTGCTATGCAGACGACACACAATTAATCTTCTCCTTTCCCCCTTCTGATGACCAGGTGGCGAATCGCATCTCTGCATGTCTGGCAGACATATCAGTGTGGATGACGGATCACCACCTCAAGCTGAACCTCGGCAAGACGGAGCTGCTCTTCCTCCCGGGAAGGACTGCCCGTTCCATGATCTCGCCATCACGGTTGACAACTCCATTGTGTCCTCCTCCCAGAGCGCTAAGGACCTTGGCGTGATCCTGGACAACACCCTGTCGTTCTCAACTAACATCAAGGCGGTGGCCCGTTCCTGTAGGTTCATGCTCTACAACATCCGCAGAGTACGACCCTGCCTCACACAGGAAGCGGCGCAGGTCCTAATCCAGGCACTTGTCATCTCCCGTCTGGATTACTGCAACTCGCTGTTGGCTGGGCTCCCTGCCTGTGCCATTAAACCCCTACAACTCATCCAGAACGCCGCAGCCCGTCTGGTGTTCAACCTTCCCAAGCTCTCTCACGTCACCCCGCTCCTCCGCTCTCTCCACTGGCTTCCAGTTGAAGCTCGCATCCGCTACAAGACCATGGTGCTTGCCTATGGAGCTGTGAGGGGAACGGCACCTCAGTACCTCCAGGCTCTGATCAGGCCCTACACCTAAACAAGGGCACTGTGTTCATCCACCTCTGGCCTGCTCGCCTCCCTACCACTGAGGAAGTACAGTTCCCGCTCAGCCCAGTCAAAACTGTTCGCTGCTCTGGCCCCCAATGGTGGAACAAACTCCCTCACGACGCCAGGACAGCGGAGTCAATCACCACCTTCCGGAGACACCTGAAACCCCACCTCTTTAAGGAATACCTAGGATAGGATAAAGTAATCCTTCTCACCCCCCTTAAAAGATTTAGATGCACTATTGTAAAGTGGCTGTTCCACTGGATGTCATAAGGTGAATGCACCAATTTGTAAGTCGCTCTGGATAAGAGCGTCTGCTAAATGACTTAAATGTAAATGTAAATGTAAACATAGTTTAGTATGTATTCTATCAATTTGACAAATAGGTCTGGTATTCAAAGTATAGTATAGTAAACTAACCTGAATATCGGTGCTCCTCTTATATCCGATCCCACTGTCTTCATCTAAAGTTTCTCTGGCCTTCCAACATTTTGTTCCTGCACTGATTGTATGTAGAGTTGTTTGTCCCATGTTCAATTGTCGACTTATACCGAAATCGGCTAATCTCGCTCTGCCTGTAACATCTGAAGAGAAGATCATATACATGTAGCATTGAAATGTAGGTTAATAAATAAAACATCAAAATAATATTTCTTTAGCCCACATTTTTGTTGAATTACTACATGGTCTGGTCTTACCTATTAAAACATTCTGGGGTTTTATATCCCGGTGCAGAATTTTTGTGTTTAGACTATGCAGAACGCTTAGACTGCAGAGCACCTCGTGCACTATTTTCTTCAGGACAGGGGTTTTGTCCTCTGGTAGGTGGTCTTTGATGTATTCATCAAGGGTGTATTCACAGAGCTGAAGAACAAGGTAACCGAAGTGCTCGTCCTCTGCAAAGTCCACATATCTCACAATGCAGGGACTATCCAGCTGAGGTAGTCTTAAAAAACCCTCTTCTCTCTTCAGATCTTGATAGTTTGACTTGAGCATTCTCTTCACGGCTACCTCAGTACCATCATCCTTCAAGCCCAGAAAGACTTCAGTTCCATCACTTCCTTTGGCTATTTGGAAATCCGGATGGACGACAAGATTGAGATTTCCCAATCTGTAAACCTTGCCTACATCTATGTTGCTGAGTTCCTCCAACTGAGGCCTCCACCGCTCACTAACTTTGTGCCATTTCCGGGGTTTCAATTCGTCGGTGGTGGAGGGAAATGGTTTAACACTGGAATTTTCCCCATGTACACCAGATTCTTCAACTGGAATTGATGAAGCATCAAGATCTGGCTTCTCAGTCATGTCAGGTGTACTTTTCTCTACCGACAACTCTTCCTGAATTATCTTCTTCTTTTTTTTCTTCTTCTTCTTCTTCTTCTTCTTTGACAGATTCACTCCCTGCAATTGTTCAGTTGTATCCGTTGGTGGGACTGGACTTCGTAGGAACATATCTAATTTCCTTAGCTTTTCTTTCAGGTCTTCATCCATCTCCATTTCAGCAGTAACAAGTATTTTCTCCGGCACAGAGGTTATCCCTCGTGATGTGATAATCGCAGGTACACAATCGAAGGTGTACAGATCTGCAAGCAAACCAAATGTAAAGACACCTAAGCTGGAGGTCTGAGGATTGGCGAGATATGCTTGATCAGTGAATGAGATGATCCTCTTGCATAACTCCTCAACAAAAGGGAGGGTCCAGCCATGTTTGTGATTTTGAGCTTTATGAGTAATCACATACAGTAGTTTGACAACTGAAATGTTGCGATTTAGTCCTTGAGGGGTACTTTTGGATTCATGTGTGAGGTATTTCAGAAGAGTGGGTATTACTACCAGTGACAGTCCAAGAGATATTTCTTTCATAATGTTAAAAACAGCTGTCAAGCAATTCACTACCATATCTTGTAAATGTTTGGGAATTTTAGGCAAGCGATTGGTTGCCTCCTCAATGTAGAGATCAATTTTCTGAGATTCTCTCAGCCACTTTATGGATGCTTGACGATACTGATCCATATTTTGTCCAATGGCGTTAAAAGACATGTCATATAGTGTGAGATGATTCACAGGGTTCACCACCAGCATGTGTTTGCCATATTCATTGAAAAGATCCTCCACTGATTTGAGTTCTATTGCACAAAAAAATCATAAAAAATCTTCAATTTGACAAAATTCTCACTCTCTGAAGAGAATTTCTGAATCATGCTTGCTATCTTTTGGTCAGTAGCGGGATATGCTTTGAGATTTCTTTCAGCAAATGCTCCAGACATCATCAACTCTTTCACAATGTCTTCTCTGTCATTGTTAGCCGCCAATTGAAGTGGAGTTAACATCTGGATTGGTGCCCCTTCTGGATCTGCTTTTGCTGCGATGAGTCTACTCACTAAACTGACAGGAGCTTTTGACATTGAGGCATAATGCAAAGGAACCCAACCATTTGTTGATTGGATGTTGGGGTCAGCACCTTCTTTCAGAAGAAATGTACAAATATTGTCATTTGTAAATGCAACAGCAGCAATTAAAGGGGTAACATCATCCTTCCACTCAGCACAAGGGTACAGTCCATTCAAGTCCTTGCCACCCCTGATCAATTTCTTTAGTTTCTCCAACTTTCTGTCAATAATGCATTTTATAATTGGATCCGTTTTCCTTGGAACCACAGACACCATTGGTAATTGTAATTGGAACTGGATTTGACCTGGGACGATATTCATTCTTCAAACCTCTGCTTCTACAGGTACAGTAGATCTGTGGGATGACATCTCTATTATTACCTCTGTTAAAATGTTAAGTCAGGTACAGTCATATAAGCCTTGCTTAACCCTATTCTTGTTCATAACAATTGCAAAGACATTGGTAACGTTGTACTGTAGTCAACTTTGTTCTGAAGTTATTGTCAGCCGTAGAGACAGATAAACGTCTTGATTCTATGTTTGGTGGAGAACTTCTGCTTATAAAGTGATGCTGAAGGGCAAAAAAAAGCATCTAACGACCCAGTTAGCTGTTCTACTAGAGGTTTGAGAAAGTCGCTAAATAACAAGTGTTGGGAAACAGGTCTGAGATTTTACGATGAGACTACGAAGGTTCTAGCGATGAACTTAGCAAGATGCTTTTGGGATACCATGCCCTGGACAATAAATTAACACAATTTGAAACGCAAATTACATTTTTGAAAGACACCTTTTGCATGTGGAAATGTTATATAATTTTGTATAATCACCTTCCAGTGAATAAACCATTGAAATTAAAAACAAAAAAACATGTTTTAAGTGAGAAGTAGGCATTGGTCCGAAGTCAAAAAATAAAAGAAATTCACATGGGCATCACCATGCCTACCTCACCCATGCTCGTCCAAGGTTTTCCAGAATACTGCTTTGACCTACTACAGTAGAAATGTTGGTATGTTGTACTTCAAACGATGTGTATGCAGGTTTCTTAGGATTCAAATCATCTCAAACAGCCTAATTCATACTCTTCAGAGGAATAAAGGACTTTACAGTGTTCTGCTATTAAAATAATGTACAGCGCATTCGGAAGTATTCAGATGCCTCGACTTTGTCCACATTTTGTTACGTTACAGCCTTGTTCTAAAATTAATGAAATGTTTTTTTCCCCATCAATCTGCACACAATACCCCACAATGACAAAGTAAAAACAGTTTAGACATTTTTGCAAATTGATAAAAAATGGAAAAAATTGAAATATCACATTTCCATAAGTATTCAGACCCTTTACTCAGTCCTTTGTTGTAGCACCGTTGGCAGCGATTACAACCTTGATTCTTCTTGGGTATGATGCTACAAGCATGGCACACATGTACTGGAGGAGTTTGTGCAAGATCTCCCACTTAAAAAAGATGAGAGAGGCCTGTAATTTTCATCATAGGTACACTTCAACTATGACAGACAAAATGAGAAAAAAAAATCCAGAAAATCACATTGTAGGATTTTTTATGAATTTATTTGCAAATTATGGTGGAAAATAAGTATTTGGTCACCTACAAACAAGCAAGATTTCCGGCTCTCACAGACCTGTAACTTCTTCTTTAAGAGGCTCCTCTGTCCTCCACTCGTTACCTGTATTAATGGCACCCATTTTGTCTGTCATAGTTGAAGTGTACCTATGATGAAAATTATAGGCCTCTCTCATATTTTTAAGTGGGAGATCTTGCACAATTGGTGGCTGACTAAATACTTTTTTGCCCCACACTACCGTTCAAACGCTTGGGGTCACTTATGGACATTTTTTGTCCATTAAAATAACATCAAATTGATCAAAAATACAGTGTAGACATTGTTAATGTTGTAAATGACTATTGTAGCTGGAAACGGCAGACTTTGAATGGAATATCTACATAGGCGTACAGAGGCCTCACAAGTCCTCAACTGGCAGCTTTATTAAATAGTACCCCGCAAAACACAAGTCTCAAAGTGAACAGTGAAGAGTCGACTCCGGGATAATGGCCTTCTAGGCAGAGCTCCCCTGTCCAGTGTTCTTTTGCACACCTTAATCTTTTTATTGGCCAGTCTGAGATGTGGCTTTTTTTTGCAACTCTATCTAGAAGACCAGCAACCCGGAGTCGCATCTTCACTGTTGACGTTGTTTCTGGCCATTTTGTCGAACCCACAAATGCTGATGCTCCAACTAGTCTAAAGAAGGACAGTTTTTTTTTTCTTTAATCAACACAGTTTTAAGCTGTGATAACATATTACAAAAGGGTTTTCTAATGATCTATTAGCCTTTTAAAATGATAAACTTGGATTAGCTAACACAACGTGCCATTGGAACACAGGAGTGATAGTTGCTGATAATGGTCCACTGTATGCCAATGTAGATATTCCATAAAAAATCTGCCGTTTCCAGCTACTATAATCATTTACAACATTAACAATATCTACACTGTATTTCTGTATATAACAAATTTGATGTAATGGACAACAAAATTGCTTTTATTTAAAAAACAAGGACATTTCTAAGTGACCCCAATATTACAACTCAGCAATGTTCACAATCCAATGAAGTGATAGATGGTAGGATAATCTAACAAGACAGGGACAAATGATATCCTATTAAGCATTAGCAATGTAAATGATAGTTAAATGTTCCTTCTATTTGGTCATTGTGATAATAAACCCAACCACATCTGCTGGTCAGGTGATTGTGTTTCAGGAATTGAAACTCTGATGTCTAATGGAAACTTTGATAGTCTAAGATGTGAAAAGTATGATATTAAGTTAGCGTTAGAAATGTAAACAATAGTTAAAGTTACTTACATTTTGTCATCGTGATATCGGCACCAACTTGCTTGAGGAAGTGTCCACAGACTATAGAAAAACTCAACCACACCTCTTTATCATGTGACTGTGTTTCAGGAAATGAAACTGATAGCCTTTTAAGAAGAATAGCAACATCCCTGCCTGGTGTCTTCTTTATCACAAATCTTTCACCTACTATGTTTTGAGACTTCACTAAATACACTTCATCAGTTCTGTAAATATGTATCTCTTAATATGAAAAGTGTGCGTCCACATTTTTAGATAAGTTCAGAAACTTTGCTTTCTATTCTAGGAATAAAGTCTCTGTTTGCATATGTCGTTGAAAAAAAACCTGGCCCCAGTAAAATGTTCCCCAGGAAGCAAAATAGAGCAGCTTTACCTTTACCTATATATATATAGCCATTAGAATATACAGCAGTAGGAAGGGGAATTGATAGCCATTAGAATATACAGCAGTAGGAAGGGGAGTTGATAGCCATTAGAATATACAGCAGTAGGAAGGGGAGTTTATAGCCATTAGAATATACAGCAGTAGGTAGGGGAGTTGATAGCCATTAGAATATACAGCAGTAGGTAGGGAGTTTATAGCCATTAGAATATACAGCAGTAGGAAGGAGTTTATAGCCATTAGAATATACAGCAGTAGGAAGGGGAGTTTATATCCATTAGAATATACAGCAGTTTATAGGAGTTTATAGCCATTAGAATATACAGCAGTAGGGAGTTTATAGCCATTAGAATATACAGCAGTAGGAAGGGGAGTTTATAACCATTAGAATATACAGCAGTAGGGAGTTTATAGCCATTAGAATAAACAGCAGTAGGAAGGGGAGTTTATATCCATTAGAATATACAGCAGTAGGAAGTTTATAGCCATTAGAATATACAGCAGTAGGAAGGGGAGTTGATAGCCATTAGAATATACAGCAGTAGGAAGGGGAGTTTATAGCCATTAGAATATACAGCAGTAGGAAGGGGAGTTGATAGCCATTAGAATATACAGCATTAGGGAGTTTATAGCCATTAGAATATACAGCATTAGGGAGTTTATAGCCATTAGAATATACAGCAGTAGGAAGGGGAGTTTATAACCATTAGAATATACAGCAGTAGGGAGTTTATAGCCATTAGAATATACAGCAGTAGGGAGTTTATAACCATTAGAATATACAGCAGTAGGGAGTGTATAGCCATTAGAATATACAGCAGTAGGGAGTTTATAACCATTAGAATATACAGCAGTAGGAAGGAGTTCATAGCCATTAGAATATACAGCAGTAGGAAGGGGTTTATAGCCATTAGAATATACAGCAGTAGGGAGTGTATAGCCATTAGAATATACAGCAGTAGGGAGTTTATAACCATTAGAATATACAGCAGTAGGAAGGGGAGTTTATAGCCATTAGAATATACAGCAGTAGGGAGTTTATAACCATTAGAATATACAGCAGTAGGGAGTGTATAGCCATTAGAATATACAGCAGTAGGGAGTTTATAACCATTAGAATATACAGCAGTAGGAAGGGGAGTTCATAGCCATTAGAATATACAGCAGTAGGAAGGGGAGTTTATAACCATTAGAATATACAGCAGTAGGGAGTTTATAGCCATTAGAATATACAGCAGTAGGGAGTTTATAACCATTAGAATATACAGCAGTAGGAAGGGAGTTTATAACCATTAGAATATACAGCAGTAGGGAGTTTATAGCCATTAGAATATACAGCAGTAGGGAGTTTATAACCATTAGAATATACAGCAGTAGGAAGTTTATAGCCATTAGAATATACAGCAGTAGGAAGGGGAGTTGATAGCCATTAGAATATACAGCAGTAGGGAGTTTATAGCCATTAGAATAAACAGCAGTAGGAAGGGGAGTTTATATCCATTACAATATACAGCAGTAGGAAGTTTATAGCCATTAGAATATACAGCAGTAGGAAGGGGAGTTGATAGCCATTAGAATATACAGCAGTAGGAAGGGGAGTTCATAGCCATTAGAATATACAGCAGTAGGAAGGGAGTTTATAGCCATTAGAATATACAGCAGTAGGAAGGGAGTTTATAGCCATTAGAATAAACAGCAGTAGGAAGGGGAGTTTATATCCATTAGAATATACAGCAGTAGGGAGTTTATAGCCATTAGAATATACAGCAGTAGGGAGTTTATAACCATTAGAATATACAGCAGTAGGGAGTGTATAGCCATTAGAATATACAGCAGTAGGGAGTTTATAACCATTAGAATATACAGCAGTAGGAAGGGGAGTTTATAGCCATTAGAATATACAGCAGTAGGGAGTTTATAACCATTAGAATATACAGCAGTAGGGAGTGTATAGCCATTAGAATATACAGCAGTAGGGAGTTTATAACCATTAGAATATACAGCAGTAGGAAGGGGAGTTCAAAGCCATTAGAATATACAGCAGTAGGAAGGGGAGTTTATAACCATTAGAATATACAGCAGTAGGGAGTTTATAGCCATTAGAATATACAGCAGTAGGGAGTTTATAACCATTAGAATATACAGCAGTAGGAAGGGGAGTTTATAACCATTAGAATATACAGCAGTAGGGAGTTTATAGCCATTAGAATATACAGCAGTAGGGAGTTTATAACCATTAGAATATACAGCAGTAGGAAGTTTATAGCCATTAGAATATACAGCAGTAGGAAGGGGAGTTGATAGCCATTAGAATATACAGCAGTAGGGAGTTTATAGCCATTAGAATAAACAGCAGTAGGAAGGGGAGTTTATATCCATTACAATATACAGCAGTAGGAAGTTTATAGCCATTAGAATATACAGCAGTAGGAAGGGGAGTTGATAGCCATTAGAATATACAGCAGTAGGAAGGGGAGTTCATAGCCATTAGAATATACAGCAGTAGGAAGGAGTTTATAGCCATTAGAATATACAGCAGTAGGAAGGGGAGTTTATAGCCATTAGAATAAACAGCAGTAGGAAGGGGAGTTTATATCCATTAGAATATACAGCAGTAGGGAGTTTATAGCCATTAGAATATACAGCAGTAGGAAGGGGAGTTTATATCCATTAGAATATACAGCAGTAGGAAGTTTATAGCCATTAGAATATACAGCAGTAGGAAGGGGAGTTTATATCCATTAGAATATACAGCAGTAGGAAGTTTATAGCCATTAGAATAAACAGCAGTAGGAAGGGGAGTTTATATCCATTAGAATATACAGCAGTAGGAAGTTTATAGCCATTAGAATATACAGCAGTAGGTAGGGGAGTTGATAGCCATTAGAATATACAGCATTAGGGATTTCATAGCCATTAGAATATACAGCAGTAGGAAGGGGGGTTTATAGCCATTAGAATATACAGCATTAGAGGTGTATAGCCATTAGAATATACAGCAGTAGGAAGGGGAGTTGATAGCCATTAGAATATACAGCAGTAGGAAGGGGAGTTCATAGCCATTAGAATATACAGCAGTAGGAAGGGGAGTTTATAGCCATTAGAATATACAGCAGTAGGAAGGGGAGTTTATAGCCATTGGAATAAACAGCAGTAGGAAGGGGAGTTTATATCCATTAGAATATACAGCAGTAGGGAGTTTATAGCCATTAGAATATACAGCAGTAGGAAGGGGAGTTGATAGCCATTAGAATATACAGCAGTAGGAAGGGGAGTTTATAGCCATTAGAATATACAGCAGTAGGGAGTTTATAGCCATTAGAATAAACAGCAGTAGGAAGGGGAGTTTATATCCATTAGAATATACAGCAGTAGGAAGTTTATAGCCAATAGAATATACAGCAATAGGACGGGGAGTTGATAGCCATTAGAATATACAGCATTAGGGAGTGTATAGCCATTAGAATATACAGCAGTAGGAAGGGGAGTTTATAACCATTATAATATACAGCAGTAGGGAGTTTATAGCCATTAGAATAAACAGCAGTAGGAAGGGGAGTTTATATCCATTAGAATATACAGCAGTAGGAAGTTTATAGCCGTTAGAATATACAGCAGTAGGAAGGGGAGTTGATAGCCATTAGAATATACAGCAGTAGGAAGGGGAGTTCATAGCCATTAGAATATACAGCAGTAGGAAGGGGAGTTTATAGCCATTAGAATATACAGCAGTAGGAAGGGGAGTTGATAGCCATTAGAATATACAGCATTAGGGAGTTTATAGCCATTAGAATATACAGCAGTAGGAAGGGGAGTTTATAACCATTAGAATATACAGCAGTAGGAAGGGGAGTTTATAACCATTAGAATATACAGCAGTAGGGAGTTTATAGCCATCAGAATATACAGCAGTAGGGAGTTTATAACCATTAGAATATACAGCAGTAGGAAGTTTATAGCCATTAGAATATACAGCAGTAGGAAGGGGAGTTGATAGCCATTAGAATATACAGCAGTAGGGAGTTTATAGCCATTAGAATAAACAGCAGTAGGAAGGGGAGTTTATATCCATTAGAATATACAGCAGTAGGAAGTTTATAGCCATTAGAATATACAGCAGTAGGAAGGGGAGTTGATAGCCATTAGAATATACAGCAGTAGGAAGGGGAGTTCATAGCCATTAGAATATACAGCAGTAGGAAGGGGAGTTTATAGCCATTAGAATATACAGCAGTAGGAAGGGGAGTTTATATCCATTAGAATAAACAGCAGTAGGAAGTTTATAGCCATTAGAATATACAGCAGTAGGAAGGGGAGTTGATAGCCATTAGAATATACAGCAGTAGGAAGGGGAGTTTATAACCATTAGAATATACAGCATTAGGGAGTTCATAGCCATTAGAATAAACAGCAGTAGGAAGGGGAGTTTATATCCATTAGAATATACAGCAGTAGGAAGTTTATAGCCATTAGAATATACAGCAGTAGGTAGGGGAGTTGATAGCCATTAGAATATACAGCATTAGGGAGTTCATAGCCATTAGAATAAACAGCAGTAGGAAGGGGAGTTTATATCCATTAGAATATACAGCAGTAGGAAGTTTATAGCCATTAGAATATACAGCAGTAGGAAGGGGAGTTGATAGCCATTAGAATAATAATAATAATAATATAATATATGCCATTTAGCAGACGCTTTTATCCAAAGCGACTTACAGTCATGTGTGCATACATTCTACGTATGGGTGGTCCCGGGGATCGAACCCACTACCCTGGCGTTACAAGCGCCATGCTCTACCAACTGAGCATACAGCAGTAGGAAGGGGAGTTCATATCCATTAGAATATACAGCAGTAGGGAGTTTATAGCCATTAGAATATACAGCAGTAGGAAGGGGAGTTTATATCCATTAGAATATACAGCAGTAGGAAGTTTATAGCCATTAGAATATACAGCAGTAGGAAGGGGAGTTGATAGCCATTAGAATATACAGCAGTAGGAAGGGGAGTTCATAGCCATTAGAATATACAGCAGTAGGAAGGGAAGTTTATAGCCATTAGAATATACAGCAGTAGGAAGGGGAGTTTATAGCCATTAGAATAAACAGCAGTAGGAAGGGGAGTTTATATCCATTAGAATATACAGCAGTAGGGAGTTTATAGCCATTAGAATATACAGCAGTAGGAAGGGGAGTTGATAGCCATTAGAATATACAGCAGTAGGAAGGGGAGTTTATAACCATTAGAATATACAGCATTAGGGAGTTCATAGCCATTAGAATAAACAGCAGTAGGAAGGGGAGTTTATATCCACTAGAATATACAGCAGTATGAAGTTTATAGCCATTAGAATATACAGCAGTAGGTAGGGGAGTTGATAGCCATTACAATATACAGCATTAGGGAGTTCATAGCCATTAGAATATACAGCAGTAGGAAGGGGGGTTTATAGCCATTAGAATATACAGCATTAGAGGTGTATAGCCATTAGAATATACAGCAGTAGGAAGGGGAGTTTATATCCATTAGAATATACAGCAGTAGGGAGTTTATAGCCATTAGAATATACAGCAGTAGGAAGGGGAGTTGATAGCCATTAGAATATACAGCAGTAGGAAGGGGAGTTTATAACCATTAGAATATACAGCAGTAGGAAGGGGAGTTGATAGCCATTACAATATACAGCATTAGGGAGTTCATAGCCATTAGAATATACAGCAGTAGGAAGGGGGGTTTATAGCCATTAGAAAATACAGCATTAGAGGTGTATAGCCATTAGAATATACAGCAGTAGGAAGGGGAGTTTATAACCATTAGAATATACAGCAGTAGGGAGTTTATAACCATTAGAATAAACAGCAGTAGGAAGGGGAGTTTATATCCATTAGAATATACAGCAGTAGGAAGTTTATAGCCATTAGAATATACAGCAGTAGGAAGGGGAGTTGTAGCCATTAGAATATACATCATTAGGAAGGGGAGTTGATAGCCATTAGAATATACAGCAGTAGGAAGGGGAGTTTATTGCCATTAGAATATACAGCAGTAGGTAGGGGAGTTTATAATAACAAAAGGGATTCCTCACATTTCTTAGGCTTGGAACCCTAAAAACAACAGGTCCCCTGATGCATCAGTTTGTTTGCTTGTCTAGCCTATCAGTTCCATTGTCTCTCTCTGACCCGGCCCAGAACAAACAGTGAGACAGAGGGGTGTCACTGGAACAGTTAAGTGTTTGCTTGTCTTTCCTCCCCACTGGTGAGGTAAAAGTCTCCATAAACATTTTCCCAGCTGCTCACTTGACTTCTGCCCATTTGTACACTTTACAGAATTGCATTGAGACTCAAATCTTTCACTTAAAATGTAGGCCAAACAAAACCCATTGATTTCAAATTGTAACAAACCATACAACTCTATGCACAAGGACTACATTTAATAATTTACACTGACATTTTTTTTTACAAAAACACATTTACTGGAAGAACTGCAGATGCAAAGTTCAAAAACTATCTTAATAAATATCTGCTCAGAATGAATGTTCAACGATGTCTGCAGAAAGAATGGAGTGTCAGCTATGACATGACACAGGGACACAAATCTCTTTTGGTTATTGAACTACAGGAAGTGAAGTGGATTTACACCCGGTAACAGAACTGCATTAAGGGAAATTCATGTTGGGGTCTCTGATCTGTACTAGACAGAAAAGCAGAGTTATGAATATCATGTTCTTCATGGTGATGTATCCTGAATCGGTACACAAAGGTAGAATTATGCAAACAATTTGGGGGTATTTTTCTACACATAATCTATTATTTTAATGAGCTCTGCCCCCAAACAAGACTACATTTGGTTGGTCGGATCAGACCAAATCTGAACCAATCATAGAAGTCTGTTTCACAAGCTTGGACATCAAAGTACAGTACAGAACAGCTCAGTAGAGTACAGTAGAGTACAGTAGAGTAGAGTACAGTAGAGCAGAGTACAGTACAGAAAAGCTCAAGTAGAGTACAGTAGAGCAGAGTACAGTAGAGTACAGTAGAGTACAGTACAGTAGAGCACAGTAGAGTACAGTAGAGCAGAGTACAGTAGAGTACAGAACACTACAGAACAGTAGAGCAGAGTACAGTCGAGTAAAGTAGAGTACAGTAGAGCAGATTACACTAGAATACAGTAGAGTAGAGTACAGTAGAGCACAGTAGAGTACAGTAGAGTACAGTAGAGTACAGTACAGTAGAGCACAGTAGAGTACAGTAGAGCAGAGTACAGTAGAGTACAGAACACTACAGAACAGTAGAGCAGAGTACAGTCGAGTACAGTAGAGTACAGTAGAGAGGATTACACTAGAATACAGTAGAGTAGAGTACAGTAGAGCACAGTAGAGTACAGTAGAGTACAGTAGAGCAGAGTACAGTAGAGTACAGAACACTACAGAACAGTAGAGCTCAGTAGAGTACAGTAGAGCAGAGTACAATAGAGTACAGTAGAGCAGAGTACACTAGAATACAGTAGAGTAGAGTACACTAGAATACAGTAGAGTAGAGTACAGTAGAGCACAGTAGAGTACAGTAGAGTACAGTAGAGCAGAGTACAGTAGAGTACGGAACACTACAGAACATTAGAGCTCAGTAGAGTACAGTAGAGCGGAGTACAGTAGAGTACAGTGGAGCAGAGTACACTAGAATACAGTAGAGTAGAGTACAGTAGAGCACAGTAGAGTACAGTAGAGTACAGTAGAGCAGAGTACAGTAGAGTACAGAACACTACAGAACATTAGAGCTCAGTAGAGTACAGTAGAGCGGAGTACAGTAGAGTACAGTGGAGCAGAGTACACTAGAATACAGTAGAGTAGAGTACAGTAGAGCACAGTAGAGTACAGTAGAGTACAGTAGAGCAGAGTACAGTAGAGTACAGAACACTACAGAACAGTAAGAGCAGAGTACAGTAGAGTACAGAACACTACAGAACAGTAGAGCTCAGTAGAGTACAGTAGAGCAGAGTACAGTAGAGTACAGTAGAGCAGAGTACACTAGAATACAGTAGAGTAGAGTACAGTAGAGCACAGTAGAGTACAGTACATTAGAGTACAGAACCGGACACTACAGTACAGAACAGTAGAGTAGAATACAGAACAGCAGAGTACAGAACAGTACAGTACAACAAAGTAGAGTTCAGTACATTAGAATAGAGTTCAGTACAGTAGAGCAGAGTACAGTAGAGTAAAGAAGACTACAGCACAGAACAGAACAGTAGAGCTCAGTACAGTACATTAGAGTACAGAACCGGACACTACAGAACAGTACAGTATAGTACAGAACCGGACACTACAGTACAGTACAACACAACACAGTAGAGTTCAGTACATTAGAATAGGGTTCAGTACAGTTGATTAGACAATGGGTGGGTCTAATCCTGAATGTGCATTCCAGCCGGTGTCTATTCCAGTAACTACCACCGGCTAAATCTATGACGTTAAAATGCCTATTTACTCTGTTCCATCTGACTGGACAATCCACTGTCTCATCTGCCCAATCCACTGTCTCATCTGCCCAATCCACTGTCTCATCTGCCCAATCCACTGTCTCATCTGCCCAATCCACTGTCTCATCTGCCCAATCCACTGTCTCATCTGCCCAATCCACTGTCTCATCTGCCCAATCCACTGTCTCATCTGCCCAATCCACTGTCTCATCTGCCCAATCCACTGTCTCATCTGCCCAATCCACTGTCTCATCTGCCCAATCCACTGTCTCATCTGCGCAATCCACTGTCTCATCTGCCCAATCCACTGTCTCATCTGCCCAATCCACTGTCTCATCTGCCCAATCCACTGTCTCATCTGCGCAATCCACTGTCTCATCTGCCCAGGCAGGGAAGTTAAAAACTTGATCACCACTATAAAAAGCATCTAGACATTATCTCACGTATATTTTGTTTTCAACAGCGGAGATTTGCAACATTGTTTCAATATTCAAATGTCGATTGAAAAAAGGTCAAAGGAAACAAAGTTCAGTTAGTTTGCAGTCGTTCCAGCTTCAGTTAGAAGTGATTGTGTTTTGCTGTGTTGTTGGCGAGCTCCTCTGAACCGCAGTGTCCTGACTAGAGAACACATTTTCTATGCCAGGCGATAACGTGCCTCATTAGCTCATTGTTATGGATGGAATGTCACTAGAAAACAGCTGAAACCAATGCAGCCAGTGTTGTTATTCTGTCTACAGTGTTTGGCGTGACTGGAAGTTAGCCGTACAGTCACTGCTAACTTACATAGTGGTGGAGTACAGAGCCAAAACAACAAAACATGTGTCACTGTCCCAATACCTCCGGAGCTCCCTGTATATGCCTAAATAATAATCATAAAAATGCTCTTTGCTTTCATTTGACACCCAATTTGACATGCTCCCATCATGGGTCCTTTTACATGGAAATGACAACCAAACAACCAACCAACCAACCAACCAAACAACCAACCAACCAAACAACCAAACAACCAAACAAACAACCAACCAAACAAACAACCAAACAACCAACCAACCAACAAACAACCAACCAACCAACCAAACAACCAACCAACCAACCAAACAACCAAACAACCAAACAACCAACCAACCAACCAACCAACCAAACAACCAAAAACAACCAACCAACCAACCAACCAACCAACCAAACAACCAAACAACCAACCAAACAACCAACCAACCAACCAACCAACCAACCAAACAACCAAACAACCAACCAACCAAACAACCAACCAACCAACCAAACAACCAAACAACAAACAACCAACCAACCAAACAACCAAACAACCAACCAAAACCAAACAACCAACCAAACAACCAACCAAACAACCAACCAAACAACAACCAACCAAACAACCAAACAACCAACCAAACAACCAACCAAACAACCAACCAAACAACCAAACAACCAACCAAACAACCAACCAAACAACCAAACAACCAACCAAACAACCAAACAACCAAACAACCAACCAAACAACCAACCAAACAACCAACCAAACAACCAAACAACCAACCAAACAACCAACCAACCAAACAACCAACCAAACAACCAACCAACCAAACAACCAAACAACCAAACAACCAACCAAACAACCAACCAAACAACCAACCAAACAACCAACCAAACAACCAACCAAACAACCAAACAACCAAACAACCAACCAAACAACCAACCAACCAACCAAACAACCAACCAAACAACCAACCAAACAACCAACCAAACAACCAACCAAACAACCAACCAAACAACCAAACAACCAACCAAACAACCAACCAAACAACCAACCAAACAACCAACCAAACAAACAACCAAACAACCAACCAACCAACCAACCAACCAAACAACCAACCAACCAACCAACCAAACAACCAAACAACCAAACAACCAAACAAACAACCAACCAAACAACCAAACAACCAAACAACCAAACAACCAACCAACCAACCAAACAACCAACCAACCAACCAAACAACCAACCAACCAACCAAACAACCAACCAACCAACCAACCAACCAACCAACCAACCAACCAACCAACCAACCAACCAACCAACCAAACAACCAACCAAACAACCAACCAAACAACCAACGCCTTTGTTTGTTTGAATAGCTGTTATTTGACTCTTTCCACTAACCCAACTTCTCCCCACAAAGACATGTAAACAGAGGCACTTCCCCTTTTGTGGTGGCATAGCCAGTAATCATTGATCTGGGCTATCTGTATTGACAAAGGGTGTCCTTGACTTGGCCGTCCACTTCATGGTCACTGAACCTTTCCACAAAACCTCGACAGATGCATGGAAGCTCAGTGGAGAACAGTCCACATTCATGCCGTGAGGTTATACGTGGTCAGAACAACAAACGTCAGGGGTCAAATACACTTGGGCCGAATTGCATCATATTTGAATATAGCACTACTTTTAGCCAGAGCCACATAGGGTAGTGCACTGTTTAGGGAATAGGGTGCTATTGGAGACACAACCTTGGTTAGACAATTTCCAGGAATAATTGTTCAGCAGAACAGGTCAAACTTTGCCACAGTCAGAATGATATTTGCACTTTGCCATTACATGAATCTATAATTCTTTGGGCTCTGAACCAGGTTTATGTCTACCATAACAACATAGAAGAAAAATATTAGCTGGCATTCGTAGGGACAAAATCCTCCACAGCTGGCTCAGTTTGCCTCAACAAGTCAGCCAGTGTAGACATAACAGAGAGATAATGGTAAGAATTTGCTGCACAACATAAAAAGGGCTGGTAATGAAGAGAGGAATGTATTTCTTTGTCAAACAAGGAAGCGCCTGAAGCCGCAGCGAGACTGAATTCCTCCTCCTTTGTTCTTTTTTTCTTTCCACCAACTTTATTGTTGTTACTGCTCCCCCCCCCCCCACCCCCCACTCTGTGTGGCCAGAGTTGACAGAGTACACTTAGCACACGGCTACACACATAGCAACCCCCCCCTCCCCACTCTGTGTGCTATGCTAATATTGACACTGCAGCCTAACACTGCCACTATTGAGTTTGGCCATTCTAAATGATGTTTGACCAGCATTACAACAACAGTGAAATAACACAGCCTCGGCCTATAGGGCTAGTTCCCCTCAGGTTATGACCCAATAGGGGTGTGTGTGTGTGTGTGTGTGTGTGTGTGTGTGTGTGTGTGTGTGTGTGTGTGTGTGTGTGTGTGTGTGTGTGTGTGTGTGTGTGTGTGTGTGTGTGTGTGTGTGTGTGTGTGTGTGTGTGTGTGTGTGTGTGTGTGTATAGGTGTTGTGTGTGTGTTATAGGGTTAAAGGAAGTGATGATGGCATCCTCTCACACTGTGTCACACTGAGCAGGTGTCAGGTTGGGGCACTGCGGTCTCCTGTTTCTCTGTGTTAGCATTTCAAGTGGTATACAATAGCAAAGTGGCTAACGTCCACCTTTCATGTTATTGCTACCTATTACACAGCAAGTCGATAAAGCTAATAAGCAATGTACTTTTCTCTCTCTTATCACCATTTTGGCTTTATCGTGTTTACTCCTGGTTTTTATCGTGAAAAGCCTTGCTGTAAGAGGAATAGCTGTGTGGCTGTAAAACATTAGCCTGAATTTGTGTTTGCTCAGATAAGTGTTTGCGATCAGCGATAGGCACAAGGTGGGGGCTGTTGTCCGTAGGTCTGTCATCACAGAGGACCAACAGGTTTATCAGTACCTGGTGTGGTACTAGGGAGTGCTGACTAAGACAGCTTGTTCCCAGTAGTGTGTGTGTGTGTGTGTGTGTGTGTGTGTGTGTGTGTGTGTGTGTGTGTGTGTGTGTGTGTGTGTGTGTGTGTGTGTGTGTGTGTGTGTGTGTGTGTGTGTGTGTGTGTGTGTGTGTGTGTGTGTGTGTGTGTGTGTGTGTGTGAGAATGAGACAGTGATAAGGACAAGACAGAGAGAGAAAGGGTGTGAGAGAGGGAGAGAGATAGGTGGCTCTGGGTAGGGATTAGAACCTATTTTTTCACTACGAGAGAAACCGTCTGTGATAGGCAGTACTGCCATCTCCTGGTCATGTGTGCTTGCCCTCTTTATCCTGATTGGTTTACAGTATGTAAAGCATGTTGACTGTTGTTTCAGCTTGAGTGGTCAGACTGAATGTAAATCCCAGGGTTTAGAGGACCTTAATGACAACATTGCAGGGTCGACTAGGGGTCTAACATCTGCTGTGGAACACACCATGACCCCTCCTTGTCATATTGAAGACACACACACACAGGTACAGGCACAAACACACACACACGACAGCATACACACTATACACACACTAACATATGGATTTTGTGTTGTAGATATGTGGTAGTAGAGTAGTGGCCTGAGGACACACACTTAATGTGTTGTGAAATGTAATGTCGTGTTTTTAATGGTTTAGAACTGCCTTCATTTAGCTGGACCCCAGGAAGAACGGGGATCCATAATAGACACAACTACAAAAAATACTAATATTGACATAAATCTATGCATCTGCACACGAGACACAGGGAGTACAGGATTATGTGCCTGTTGTTTGTATATGACTCTTGGCTGAATATGAATAACAAAAGGACCTAGTGTCTGGTGCCGTGTTGCTCCCATAGTGGCTCTGAGTTTTGACTACATGGATACTTGGAAAGAGACGACCTGTAATTGACGTTTGCGTGAATATCCAGCGTATTTATGTTATTGCTCAGATGAAGGTCGAATGATGGAAAGCTCAGCTACTATTAAAATCCTTTTGCATCTGACTGGAGGTGTGCAGAGACTTTTTCCTGCTTCTATTCAGAGAAAGGGAATGAATGACTCTTTGAAATGTAATCGAAAACGGTGAAGTAGGAATGTTTGTGCTTTTGGGGATTAGATTTGTGTTCACATGCCCTTTCAGTGGCCACGTCATAAAAAAATGTAGGAACTTCCTGTCCATTTTGCATGGTCATCCACTTCCTCCATGACCACCCCCAAACCCCCCCTCCACCGCATCGCATAGCCTTGGATGTAGCGAAGCTAAATGTCCCCCGGCCCAATGTCATCTCTGTGGGACAAAGTCTGATCAACGGACCTTCTACATCAAACGTTGGCCCTGGGCCATATTCAAATCCACCGAGTGGACCTGTGTGAATGACAGAGCCATATAAACGCCAGCCAGCAACAATAATGACATTGTTTGCTATCGCTCCCCTACATCTCCTGCTGCAATTATGCCATTTAATTATCCCATTCTCTTGAACTTGGCACCGTGCAACAGGCAGCCTTTATTATTGTCCTCTTCCACATCGTTTTTTTCCCCGACGTTGCCTCCACCTTCCTCCTTACGGTTTCCAACAAGCCCCAGCCAATAAAGTGTTAGATAAATATTAGCTTTGGCAGGACACGCCTCGGCCTATCAGATCAGTGAAAGTCATTGGCCGCATTGATTGGTTTATGGATTCAACTGCTGTGTGGAAAAAAGGAAGAGGAGGGCACAGAAGGGAAGGGAGCAAAGTCTGTTCTCTATTAGAATCCACTAGGTGTTTCAGCAAACAGAGGTAATGCTTGGCAAACATGGCGATTGGAGGAGGTTCCTCGGCAGTGTTAGCTTAGCAAACGTGGGTTCTGCGCAAACAGCTTCAAAGAATTTGACTCACTAGCTACCTCCACATAACCTTTGATGTGGGTATCGATTGAGGCTGAGAGTGGCGAGACACAGTGGGGTGGGGGGTGGGGGGGGGTTGTTAGTGGGGGCTCCAGAGGGATTCACAGGGGCACAGGAGGTGGGTCGAGACGAGGATGTAGCCTGCTGGGGAACCAGTGTGTGTGTCACAACCTCCCTTGGCAACTGGCTCGGCTTGTGATCAAAGTCAGACTGCCCACCCTACATGTCATGCACACATAAACATAAACACACGTGTATACACACATACCACATATGTTGCACACACACTCTAATGTTGGCATGCTGTCATTTTGCCAAAGTGTGGTGTAGCACAACTGATCGTGTGTTTGAGGAACGAAATCTTTTAGAAACACAATATTATAATTACAGAACACAATTTAAGCAACATGAAACATGATACATTTAAATATGAACATTATCACAAATGTTTATAATTATACACTACATTATATTCCCAAAGCATAATAACCAGACGTAGCCTGGTATTAAATCGAACCCACCATATCAATGTTTACTCAATGTCTTTGTTTACATATTGAACACACACTGAGAAAATTGGAGGCTTCTTCCTAGGGAATCTACCTATAGGAGTTCCTAAAATCATTCTGTGATGTGGTTGTCCAAGACAAAAAGAGCCTTTCTTTGATATCGAAAATGCAAATGTCGTAGGCATGAACACACACACACACACACACACACACACACACACACACACACACACTCACACTCACACTCACACTCACACTCACACTCACACTCACACACTCACACTCACACTCACACACACACACACACACACACACACACACACACACACACACACACACACACACACACACACACACACACACACACACAAAGACCTCCTCTGCTTCAACTCTCTTAGAGAGCTGGCATGACAGAGGTAAGTTGCTACTTTCATTTGAGAATAATCAGAGCTCAGAGACAAAGGCCCTCTCTCTATCTCAATGGATTCAGTATTAGAGGAGAAGAAAGGCCCATGCACTAAGAGCTCTCCAAGCTTTCTGGACGCCTAAAGACAGACCTCAGGCCTGGCAAACAACGTTTATGTATCACATCAAAGCATGGTGTTATTAGGGGGCATAAATAACACAGAAATGGCATGGGGAGTATATTTGAAACCTGGCTAACCCAAGTATCTAATCATTTCTCTTCTTCTTTACCCCCTTTGTAGTTTTTCCCCTCATCTCTCTCGGCAACACTTATCTCACACGACTGCCAGACTTCCAACGTGACATCTGCATATTCCATAGGCATCTCAAAAATCACAAGTTATGCCAGTTGGGTTTGAAGTTATAGGATTCAAAGCTAAGAAGACATAAGACAAGATAGTGACATGTAATGGCTGTCAAGGAACTGGTGTAACTGGTGGCATGAAGTCAAACGCAGGAGAGCAGAACTTGGTAAATAGCTGTAGACGTTTAATGTACATAACTACCGGTATACAAAAATAACAAAACACATGGGCACAAAAACCAGTATGGCACCAGTCACATAAAGCACAAGCACTTACAATAAACAATTCCCGACAAGGACATGGGGGAAACAAACATATACAACATGTAATTAGGGAATTGAAACCAGGTGAGTGCGACAACCAGACAAAACAAATGGAACATGAAAAATAGATGGATGATGGCTAGAAGACCGGCGACATCGACCGCCGAACACCGCCCGAACAAGGAGAGGAACCCACTTTGGCAGAAGTGGTGATAATGCCGTTGTCGTCATAACAGAAGTGTAAGGTTGCTTGAAGGAAACCAATCACACAGTCTTTTGAAAAGCACTAGTCATATGATAGCCTCTGAGTAACACTGTGATCTCTCTTTCTCTCTCTAATTCCTGCTTGCAGTGTCAATTATGTCTCAGGCCCGCTCCTCTAGTCACTCTTACCTTCTCAATCTGAACACAGATCAGCTCTTAATAACCTCATGTGATAACAGCTGGGGACCTGACATTGTCCGTTGGTTCTGGTTGAAAATGGGCCCAGAATGGAATAGATGACATGCATAGGGAGCTGTGTGAAGTGATTTGTGAGAAGAAGCAATGACTGGGAAGGTATTTTATATTAGATATCCACCTCACGGAGAACACATCATGTGACCTGGCTCCGATAATAACAACAACGTTTAGAATACAGGCCTTGACAACTCAACCTCCCAGGGAAGGAAAAAGAGATGCTTAAAAAAATACACTATATGACAATTGGCAAGGAACTTCATAGTGTAATCAATATTACAACCCATTGGCATATTCAGTAAAATGAGCACAACATGGATAGGAGCGTTGGCTATGGAACTGTGACATGGATGGAGGATTGCAGATTGTATAGCTTGACCAATTTATTTGCACAGCTCAGATGAGTAAACAGCAACATATGGATCGACACATACATTCCTCAAGCAAGGACACACACCCACCCACACACCCACCCTACTCATTCAGTAATGTTATGAACAGCTTATAGGTGACGAGACGCAGAGTGCTTCTCAGAGTGGTAGTTCCCCAGAAGCCAGTTAAAGATGGATATCAGTAATGTAAGCGTGGTTGTCCCCAGGCCCGGTCCTGTTGGCAGTGCGAGTGTTAAGACCTTGGCCACTGACTTAAGATTCCACCTCATGCTGAGAGGATGAGCTGAGGCCTCTAGTAAGAGACAGATAGGGGGGGGGGCATGGAGGGATTTAACAGAGACGTCGTTGACCAATATTCAGACGACATAATAACCACAGTACATGAAATCCCAGATCAGAGAAGTATCAGACGACTGCTGTGATAACACTAACAAACGTGTGTGTGTGTGTGTGTGTGTGTGTGTGTGTGTGTGTGTGTGTGTGTGTGTGTGTGTGTGTGTGTGTGTGTGTGTGTGTGTGTGTGTGTGTGTGTGTGTGTGTGTGTGTGTGTGTGTGTGTGTGTGTGTGTGTGTGTGTGTGTGTGTGTGTGTGTGTGTGAACCTTCTTAATAAGCTACAATGTTTTATCTTATAGAACGGTTAACTATTACATCTAAATTACTGCAGAACAAAGCCACTTTCTTCATACCTCCTACAGACAAATGAGAACTAGATAGTTAATCAATTAAATAAGGTAATCAATGCCATGCCCTCGCCCCCATATCCTCCTTCTCAGAATCCCTGACTCAGTCAGCCATAAAACCCAAGGCACTGTTGACAACAGCAAAACAGAGCAACCAAACAGCATTGACATTCTCACTTCCACTGTCAAGAATATGTGGGGCCAAAGCTTGCTTAGATAAATTTGTGTTTCTTTCTCTTAATGTAGGATTATCTAGCAGTTCTCACTCCACTTTCCTCCCTAACTCCCTCTAGCTCTCTCTTTCTTTGATTCCCGCCCTCTCTCTCAAGCCCAATGAAGCTGTAAATCAACCATAAAGCAGTCTGCCTATGAACCAATGCATATCAGTGAGGCTTTTATTGCCAACTGTGATGATTTTCCCTTTTTGAAGAGATAAATAGATTACTTATTCCAAGATTAAAGAGACGTTGGTACTCTGGCATTTTCTAATGAGGAGAATTTGAATGGTCAAGCATTCACATCAAAGGAGCATGAGGTGAGCCCTGGAAGACTTTATTGTATAGTAGGCTTCATTTTCTGTTTTTGTTATATAAGCCAGCTAAACTAGGTTACGCTACAGAGGCAGATAAGAAAACGGCTGTAAGGGTCAGTGTGGCAAGGCTAGCTTCACACCTTGTCAGAGGCGGGACATTTGGTTTGTGTCATATTAGCCATCTAAGCTAAGCTAAAGAGGAGCGGATATGAAAATGGTTAAACCTGTAGAGAAGGTCAATGTGGCTTAGTTGGCTAAGTAAGGCTTCAGTGGCTTGGCTAGGCTAGGCTTCAGTGGCTAGGCTAGACTTCAGTGGCTAGGCTAGGCTAGGCTTCAGAGGCTTGGCTAGACTTCAGTGGCTTGGCTAGTCTAGGCTTCAGTGGCTTGGCTAGGCTAGGCTTCAGTGGCTTGGCTAGGCTTCAGTGGCTTGGCTTGGCTTGGCTTGGCTTCAGTGGCTAGGCTAGGCTAGGCTTCAGTGGCTTGGCTAGGCTAGGCTTCAGTGATTAGGCTAGGCTTCAGTGGTTTGGCTAGGCTAGGCTTCAGTGGCTAGGCTAGACTTCAGTGGCTAGGCTAGGCTAGGCTTCAGAGGCTTGGCTAGACTTCAGTGGCTTGGCTGGGCTAGGCTTCAGTGGCTTGGCTAAGCTAGGCTTCAGTGGCTAGGCTAGGCTAGGCTTCAGTGGCTTGGCTAGGCTAGGCTTCAGTGGCTTGGCTAGGCTAGGCTTCAGTGGCTTGGCTAGGCTAGGCTTCAGTGGCTTGGCTAAGCTAGGCTTCAGTGGCTAGGCTAGGCTAGGCTTCAGTGGCTTGGCTAGGCTAGGCTTCAGTGGCTTGGCTAGGCTAGGCTTCAGTGGCTTGGCTAGGCTAACCAGATTCTCCCCCTGTCGGACCAATTAGAATGGAGGAAGCTAGAGGGGGCTTCAAAGCGCCCAGGGCTTTGGAATCGCATTAAGTGTTTTTCTGGACATCAAAAAGGACCAGTGCAACGCTGTAAGCTTGTTGAGTTTCTTAACTGCAGCTCGGTTCTAGAGTGCTACTTTGGCCCGGGCCTCTCAATCCCATTTTAAAATGACAGAATCCCCTGGGTGGGAGGGTGGGAGGGTTTCCCATCCTTTCTTTGCATTGAAATCACTGCTTTTACTGTGACTGTTGTTGTGTGACTGGAAATTGTGGGAAGAATCATGCAGAACTTTTGGCAGTGACAGTCAACAGTACCAGCTGTAGTAGTTGTTGTTGTGGTAGTGACAGTCAGCAGTACCAGCTGTAGTAGTCATTGTTGTGGTAGTGACAGTCAGCAGTACCAGCTGTAGTAGTCATTGTTGTGGTAGTGACAATCAGCAGTACCAGCTGTAGTAGTTGTTGTTGTGGTAGTGACAGTCAGCAGTACCAGCTGTAGTAGTCATTGTTGTGGTAGTGACAGTCAGCAGTACCAGCTGTAGTAGTCATTGTGATAGTGACAGTCAGCAGTACCAGCTGTAGTAGTCATTGTTGTGGTAGTGACAGTCAGCAGTACCAGCTGTAGTAGTCATTGTTGTGGTAGTGACAGTCAGCAGTACCAGCTGTAGTAGTCATTGTGATAGTGACAGTCAGCAGTACCAGCTGTAGTAGTCATTGTTGTGATAGTGACAGTCAGCAGTACCAGCTGTAGTAGTCATTGTTGTGGTAGTGACAGTCAGCAGTACCAGCTGTAGTAGTCGTTGTTGTGATAGTGACAGTCAGCAGTACCAGCTGTAGTAGTCATTGTGGTAGTGACAGTCAGCAGTACCAGCTGTAGTAGTCATTGTTGTGGTAGTGACAGTCAGCAGTACCAGCTGTAGTAGTCGTTGTTGTGGTAGTGACAGTCAGCAGTACCAGCTGTAGTAGTCATTGTTGTGGTAGTGACAGTCAACAGTACCAGCTGTAGTAGTCGTTGTTGTGGTAGTGACAGTCAGCAGTACCAGCTGTAGTAGTCATTGTTGTGGTAGTGACAGTCAGCAGTACCAGCTGTAGTAGTCGTTGTTGTGGTAGTGACAGTCAGCAGTACCAGCTGTAGTAGTCATTGTTGTGGTAGTGACAGTCAGCAGTACCAGCTGTAGTAGTCATTGTTGTGGTAGTGACAATCAGCAGTACCAGCTGTAGTAGTCGTTGTTGTGGTAGTGACAGTCAGCAGTACCAGCTGTAGTAGTCATTGTTGTGGTAGTGACAGTCAGCAGTACCAGCTGTAGTAGTCATTGTTGTGGTAGTGACAGTCAGCAGTACCAGCTGTAGTAGTCATTGTGATAGTGACAGTCAGCAGTACCAGCTGTAGTAGTCATTGTTGTGATAGTGACAGTCAGCAGTACCAGCTGTAGTAGTCATTGTTGTGGTAGTGACAGTCAGCAGTACCAGCTGTAGTAGTCGTTGTTGTGATAGTGACAGTCAGCAGTACCAGCTGTAGTAGTCATTGTGGTAGTGACAGTCAGCAGTACCAGCTGTAGTAGTCATTGTTGTGGTAGTGACAGTCAGCAGTACCAGCTGTAGTAGTCGTTGTTGTGGTAGTGACAGTCAGCAGTACCAGCTGTAGTAGTCATTGTTGTGGTAGTGACAGTCAACAGTACCAGCTGTAGTAGTCGTTGTTGTGGTAGTGACAGTCAGCAGTACCAGCTGTAGTAGTCATTGTTGTGGTAGTGACAGTCAGCAGTACCAGCTGTAGTAGTCGTTGTTGTGGTAGTGACAGTCAGCAGTACCAGCTGTAGTAGTCATTGTGGTAGTGACAGTCAACAGTACCAGCTGTAGTAGTCGTTGTTGTGGTAGTGACAATCAGCAGTACCAGCTGTAGTAGTCGTTGTTGTGGTAGTGACAGTCAGCAGTACCAGCTGTAGTAGTCATTGTGGTAGTGACAGTCAGCAGTACCAGCTGTAGTAGTCATTGTTGTGGTAGTGACAGTCAGCAGTACCAGCTGTAGTAGTCATTGTGGTAGTGACAGTCAGCAGTACCAGCTGTAGTAGTCATTGTTGTGGTAGTGACAGTCAGAAGTACCAGCTGTAGTAGTCGTTGTTGTGGTAGTGACAGTCAGCAGTACCAGCTGTAGTAGTCATTGTGGTAGTGACAGTCAGCAGTACCAGCTGTAGTAGTCATTGTTGTGGTAGTGACAGTCAGCAGTACCAGCTGTAGTAGTCATTGTTGTGGTAGTGACAGTCAGCAGTACCAGCTGTAGTAGTCGTTGTTGTGGTAGTGACAGTCAGCAGTACCAGCTGTAGTAGTCATTGTTGTGGTAGTGACAGTCAGCAGTACCAGCTGTAGTAGTCATTGTGGTAGTGACAATCAGCAGTACCAGCTGTAGTAGTCATTGTTGTGGTAGTGACAGTCAGCAGTACCAGCTGTAGTAGTCGTTGTTGTGGTAGTGACAGTTGTAGTTTTGCTCCAGAATTGGCTGCAGCAGTAGTGGTAGGAATAGTAGTGGGTATGGGTGATATATGTAGTGATAATGGTAGGAGATACACCATTGAAGATGTATCTGTATCCATAGTGGATATTCATCCATCTGAGGCCTCTACTGAAGTATTTACAATGTTTGTGCTGTGACAGACCGTGCTAACCCACTCGGCGGTATAGTGGGGTAGAGTGGCATTGTTCCATAGTGGATATTCATCCATCCATAGTGGATATTCATCCATCCATAGTGGATATTCATCCATCCATAGTGGATATTCATCCATCCATAATACCCTGGAGTAGTTATTATTGTGGTATATGAGAGGTTTAAACAGCCTGTTGCATTGCAAAGTTACAGCCAGAGGAGAAGAGGGAGACTGGGCTTTAAGGTTAGTTACAGCCAGACTAGAGGAGAAGAGGGAGACTGGGCTTTAAGACTTTAGAGGACCATGCCTGGCTCCTAATGAGCCTGTTGTGGGCTGAGATCAATCCCAGTACTCTGTCAACACAACGACACCACGGCCAGTTAAAAAATGAGAAGCGGGATTCACGAGGCCTAGCAAAACCACACCACTGACAGCTGCAGATAGTCCGGGCGCTTGCCAGGAACACGAGGAAAACATCCAACCCACTTTGGCTGTAACTGTTATCCCTCCACAATGCCTTCCAATATTTTCTGTGGAACCAAAACTCAGAGCATTCATTGTTCTTGGCAGGGACGGGCGCTTTTCAGAAAACAGCCCCGCTGGTGTTGACGAGGAACCGGCTTAACGACAATCGCTTGCAAATGTATTTATCTTTTATAGCTCATGATCGCCCTGCGCTTTTCGCCTGGGTGCCTTTTGTCATACCCGGGGACCATGAAGCCATTAGGAGCGACTCTGCCATGATAACTACTAGGACAATGACTCCCATCTTTCCTGCGCTGTTTACTCACTAATATGGGGGAGGCAGGCGGCGAGCCAGGCAACCTGCCCCATTACAATGAGGCGTTTCACGGGCCCAGCGGAGCGCTCGTGCTCGGCACGGCGCTGCGATGACAAGGGGACCGCTGGCGAAAAACAAAAGCCCAGATTAACAACGTTTCCTCACTGTGTGCACACAGAGCTAGTCTTTGTGAGGATCAGGCTGAGGCCTCTACTGTAATCTAGTTACAGTATTTACAATGTTTGTGCTGTGACAGACCGTGTTAACCCACTCGGCGGTATAGTGGGGTAGAGTGGCATTGTTCACTGTAGAGTTCTATGGTGGATATGGATACCTTAGGCTCCGTGCCACACAGGGGCCAACACCATTCCAGAGCAGGCTCCGTTTGGCATTGTAACCAAGCCGGTAGTGTGTAGTCTACTCTACATAGGGTAATGGAATGATTATGGCTAGAGCTGAAGGGGTTCTGATTCATGCTTGTGGAAAATGGCTAATGAGCTTGTTTGTTGTCACAATGGGCCTTCCTTTGAGGTAACAGACTTCCAACACAGAGGACAGACAGAGGTGCAGAGGGCGCACATGTAACGGAGGTGAAATGGCTAGCTAGTTAGCGGTGGTGCACGCTAATAGCATTTCAATCGGTGATGTCACTTGCTCTGAGACCTTGAAGTAGTGGTTCCCCTTGCTCTGCAAGGGCCGCGGCTTTTGTGGAGCGATGGGTAACGATGCTTCGTGAGTGACTGTTGTTGATGTGTGCAGAGAGTCCCTGGTTCGAGCCCGGGTATGGGACGGACTAAAGTTATACTGTTACACACACACACAGAATCAACCCTCTAAACAGGACAGTAGAGGCAGCAGATTGTTGGATTCATATTTGCTGTCACGCTCCTGTTTTCTCATCGCATTAATACGCATGGAGGAATAAGAGTGTGAGAGGTGAGAGAGGGCACAGAGAGAGGCAGCTCATCACCACACTAGCCGAGTATTGCGCTTGACGGGGAGACATCCCCTCCGTGAATGACAATGGTCTAATTGCCAAAGCTCATCTGCATTTCAATGTCTTTCTGTTCCGACACATTAGCTCCGAGGCGGTCACAGCCCTGACATATTGAGATGTAGTGCAAGAGCTGTTCTCTGGGCACCAGGCGCTGTGGCTAATGCACTTTGCTAATGTATTATTTAGAAAGTGGCCCCGCTAATTGAGTTTTAATGTCAGCGACTGCTCTCTCACATACGTTTGACCGAGCAGGGGAAAGTCTAGATGCTGATAGATGATCACCGGCTGCTTGTGGCTGCTCCAAAGGTCACAGCTTCGGCAGGTGAACTGCTGTGACCTCGGCTACTCTTAAAGGAGGCACGGCTGCTTTTCCCCACCCCTGTCCCCTGTGTTTTTCAGAGCGTCGTTGAGTGAACTGCTGTGACCTCGGCTACCCTTAAAGGAGGCACGGCTGCTTTTCCCCACCCCTATCCCCTGTGTTATTCAGAGTCTGTGACATCATACACGGTGGGATGGGTGACCAGAGGTCCACCGGATTGGAGAGAACTCAGTATTTCTGAATATTGTCAATGCCAATAGACCTCTGGACATGGTACTCCTTCACATACAGCACTCCCCCTGCAGGAGATACTGAGAGCTACAGTATTGTTGGAGTTGTTCGCCATGGGAAAACGATTAACTAGATGAACATTTTAAACATGCTTTCTGAAGAATAAAAATGACCTTGATAGTGTTTCAGTATTTACAGTGCCTTGCGAAAGTATTCGGCCCCCTTGAACTTTGCGACCTTTTGCCACATTTCAGGCTTCAAACATAAAGATATAAAACTGTATTTTTTTGTGAAGAATCAACAACAAGTGGGACACAATCAAATCATGAAGTGGAACGACATTTATTGGATATTTCAAACTTTTTTAACAAATCAAAAACTGAAAAATTGGGCGTGCAAAATTATTCAGCCCCTTTACTTTCAGTGCAGCAAACTCTCTCCAGAAGTTCAGTGAGGATCTCTGAATGATCCAATGTTCACCTAAATGACTAATGATGATAAATACAATCCACCTGTGTGTAATCAAGTCTCCGTATAAATGCACCTGCACTGTGATAGTCTCAGAGGTCCGTTAAAAGCGCAGAGAGCATCATGAAGAACAACGAACACACCAGGCAGGTCCGAGATACTGTTGTGAATAAGTTTAAAGCCGGATTTGGACACAAAAAGATTTCCCAAGCTTTAAACATCCCAAGGAGCACTGTGCAAGCGATAATATTGAAATGGAAGGAGTATCAGACCACTGCAAATCTACCAAGACCTGGCCGTCCCTCTAAACTTTCAGCTCATAGAAGGAGAAGACAGATCAGAGTTGCAGCCAAGAGGCCCATGATCACTCTGGATGAACTGCAGAGATCTACAGCTGAGGTGAGAGACTCTGTCCATAGGACAACAATCAGTCGTATATTGCACAAATCTGGCCTTTATGGAAGAGAGGCAAGAAGAAAGCCATTTCTTAAAGATATCCATAAAAAGTGTCGTTTAAGAAGGTGCTCTGGTCAGATGAAACCAAAATTGAACTTTTTGGCAACAATGCAAAACGTTGTGTTTGGCGTAAAAGCAACACAGCTCATCACCCTGAACACACCATCCCCACTGTCAAACATGGTGGTGGCAGCATCATGGTTTGGGCCTGCTTTTCTTCTGCAGGGACAGGGAAGATGGTTCAAATTGATGGGAAGATGGATGGAGCCAAATACAGGACCATTCTGGAAGAAAACCTGATGGAGTCTGCAAAAGACCTGAGACTGGGACGGAGATTTGTCTTCCAACAAGACAATGATCCAAAACATAAAGCAAAATCTACAATGGAATGGTTCAAAAATAAACATATCCAGGTGTTAGAATGGCCAAGTCAAAGTCCAGACCTGAATCCAATCGAGAATCTGTGGAAAGAACTGAAAACTGCTGTTCACAAATGCTCTCCATCCAACCTCACGGAGCTTGGGCTGTTTTGCAAGGAGGAATGGGAAAAAATTTCAGTCGCTCGATGTGCAAAACTGATAGATAAACTGATAGAGATTTTTTTGTTAAAAAAGTTTGAAATATCCAATAAATGTCGTTCCACTTCATGATTGTGTCCCACTTGTTGTTGATTCTTCACAAAAAAAATACAGTTTTATATCTTTATGTTTGAAGCCTGAAATGTGGCAAAAGGTCGCAAAGTTCAAGGGAGCAGAATACTTTCGCAAGGCACTGTAATTTCATTCAAATAACATCTCAGTTTAAAGGGTGATTTCGGGATACTACAGGCCGAACTGCGATGGTTGGCAAACCTACATACACCATAAAGAATCAGTCATAACATCATCCTTGATAGACACAACAAAAGGTTATGAACCTGTTTTCTCACCCCTTAACACTAGACAAAGTGAGACTATTCAAAATGATTTTATGCAACCGAGCATAGGTTGAGGAACAATATGGTGGCTCGTGCAAGTTAGAATTTCAATGTGTATAAACATGCAGCAATTTGCATTTTAAACGGCAAGATATTATGTGCTCTGTGGAATGCTGCTCTGTGGAACTCATTAGCCAGACTCTTACTTGGAATGATTTTGCGAGTCCATCCCACCCCGTCGCCAGAGATAGAAGGACTACGAGTTGCTCACCCAAAGCGCAGATAAAGCAGAGCAATAATTTATTTCAAAAAATCCCGACAGGCTAATTAACATTGTGAAATCAAGCAGAAAGTCAGTATTCCTCAGACAAGTTTAATTGCATTGATGTGCACATCCCAATTTAGCAGCTCAAATAGAGACCTGCTTCAGCTCCCATAAATGACGGTGTATTTCCATCACCCCTTGCAGACTCGGAACAGATCTTTTTTCTCTCTGAGCATAATCAAGTTGGGTTTTACCTGAGCTCATTTAATGATTTAATAGACTTAAATGAGTTTACCCCCCAAGGTTAATTATGAAGCAGCGAATTAAATTCTCTCTCCCGTGCTGATTGCTTATTTATAGAAATGTCTTCTGTTCAGCTGAAAGGTAATGTGATTATTGGCTGGACTGACTAGGAGCCGAACGAACCGTGCTGAGTGATACGGAAACGCTGTTGAGTTCAAGGGTCATTGAGACCAAGTGTCTTCCGACCCATGGCTAAAGGACACAAACATAAACTATATGATTGATGCCTGACTGTAAAGTGTTATGTTCACTATCAGGTCACGCAACCTCAACACTATTTCACCACAGTATCAATAAATCCAAGGCAATGTCAATGATGTCATAGGTTTGGAAGACATTCAACATTTCCCAGAGAAGATCCATAGTTTGTACATGACACCAAGCCCTAACAGCATGTGTACTGTACAAGTGCAGTCTGTGGATTTTGTGGGCGGAGCTATAGGAGGATGGGCTGCTTTTAAATGGCTGGAATGGAACACATGGAACGGAGTCAAACGTGGTTTCCATATGTTTGATATGTCTGATACCGTTCCATTTCTTCCATACAGCCATTACAATGAGCCCGTCCTACTTTAGCTCCTTCCACCAGCCTCCTCGTATGGATTTTAACTAAACAATCAGCCATTCTACTACCAAGCAACCATAATACAAACTTTTTTTAACTTCACATAATTTCAGTCTGAGTCAATTCTGCTCGGATCCATAGGAGGCTAAATTGCCAATGCACAGAGTGCTTTTATGTGACAGCAAGCCTAAAATTAGATTTCAATCTCCCTGTCTGCCTTTCTCTCATCCTCTCCATCACTCCCTTTCATTCTCACACTCTCCCCCTCTCCCTCTCTAATGGAGCCCTATCCATCTCTCTTTGACAGGCTTTTTTAAATCTGGAGTTTTATAACACCTCTAATGTTCTGGGCCCCATCCGCCGAGCCCCACTGGTGCCGAGAGCAAGTGATTATATTGTAGTGCGGCTCATCAAACACTACACGGTCAAAAAGCAGAGCACTCGATATCTCAGACAAGTGAGTTTAATGGCTGCCAGTCCTTGACCTTCTCCATGGGGCTGCATGTTAGTCACTCTCCAGCAATTTACAATTGAAACAGAGCCGCAGTAGCAAGAGAAGGAGGGGGGTTCTGTTCCCCGACTGTCCCTACCTACTTACCTACCGTCCCTACTTACCTACCGTCCCTACTTACCGACCGTCCCTACTTACCGACCGTCCCTACCTACTTACCGTCCCTATCGTCCCTACTTACCTACCGTCCCTACCTACTTACCTACCGTCCCTACCTACTTACCTACCGTCCCTACCTACCGATCTACTTACCTTTCTTAACTCCCCTTCGCTGGCTGGCTCTCTCTCCCCTCGCCTCTTCCCCAAACGTGTTGACTGTGGATTGGTGGAGCCCAGGAGACCACATGGAGATAGGAGAGAAGAGAGTTGTCTCTGGGAGTGGTTCACGGTGCACTTGGTTGGGGCAGATGTGTTTGTGGGTGCAGGGGACACAGCCTCCCTGCCGGGGGCTTGGCTGAAGGCTCCCTCATGCATGGAGAGCCCAGCAATGAGGCTTTTCCACATCAGGGGACACGGGTGTCGCTGTAGATTGGGCTTCGATGCTCACACGGTGACAGTGCACCAGACCGTCCCATCGCACAGCAGGTGAGAATAATCCATCACCTGCTACTGTGATTTATCGAGGCGATTCCTCTGGCGCGACAACGGCCGTGGAGGAATCGTCATAGGAGTGAGGGTAGTAGATAGTGTAGGAGGCCCAGACACATGGAACAATATACAATGTAGCTTTTATGGTTAGCGGCAAGTCAGTTGACAGGAGGAGCTGAGCTGACGATGAACCAGACCATGTAGCCACGTGAATACTAGGCTGTAGAAAGCACACACATAGCAAGCAATCACCTTGTTTTGTCACATGACATATTATCATCACTGAATGCAGTGAACAAACTCCTTTCCCTCCCAATGTGGAGTGTCTGCCCGTTTCTATCTGATATGTCCGTACCTGAACCTTCTTCATCCGTACCTCGACATCCCCGACGACCTCATCACTTCTCCACCACTGATCTGCAGTTACCCCTCCGTCCGCCCATCGCAGCCGCCCGCCCCTTCGCTCGTTAGCGAATCTATCAACAATTATAATTATGGGGATTGATTTAACTCATCCCTTAAATTCCAAGCGCCTGCATCTGAAACATTCGTCAGGTTCTCTATAAATGGAGCAATTAAGATAATTGACTGTACAAGCCTCATTAACATATTCCTCTCCGGCGGTGCGGTGCGATTAGATTCATTCCCATAATGGAAAAGCTGTTGTGCCTCCATTGTTCTCTATAACCCATTTTCACAGCTGGACCCCTGGCTGCTTCAGGCGCCGGTTCCTTGTCCTGTCTGTGACATGGACAGGATGGTGGTATTATAGGACAGGCAGGGTGAAGGACAGCCGTGTGACAGCCAAGGTGACTGACTGGGGAGATGGTTAGATGGTAGTCTCAGAACAACCCAGACTGGGACAGCTGGGACTTGGGTTCCATTGTGGGAGGGAACCTGTCGGTCTAGAGAAACTAGGTGGATGAGAAAGAGGAAGTGAGGGGTTCGTGGGGGGTCTTTACACGTCGGTCTAGAGAAACTAGGTGGATGAGGAAGAGGAAGTGAGGGGTGGGGTGGGGGGGGTCTTTACACGTCATTCTAGAGAAACTAGGTGGATGAGGAAGAGGAAGTGAGGGGTGGGGGGTCTTTACATGTCGTTCTAGAGAAACTAGGTGGATGAGGAAGAGGAAGTGAGGGGTGGGGTGGGGGGTCTTTACATGTCGTTCTAGAGAAACTAGGTGGATGAGGAAGAGGAAGTGAGGGGTGGGGGGTCTTTACATGTCGTTCTAGAGAAACTAGGTGGATGAGGAAGAGGAAGTGAGGGGTGGGGGGGGTCTTTACATGTCGTTCTAGAGAAACTAGGTGGATGAGGAAGAGGAAGTGAGGGGTGGGGGGGTCTTTACATGTGGTATTACAGTGTTTATTCATCGCATGCACTGATGTCTTCATCAAGAAAACTGTAGTTTTGGTACAGGAACAGTATAGGTCAAACAGAATGCTTAGACTACAGGGTAAATCCACATTTTCGCTGACACGTGAGTCTAAAGAGTTTATGAAATTATTACAATTATTACCGCAACAAATTCTGAACCCATTCACCCATTCATGAGTAGCCCTGTAATATGTTACTAACACGGAGCATTGGGGAGCATAAAAAGACTGCCAATGTGCTGGAGTTTCCTTCCTCTTGTCAATGAGCCCTGTGTGGCAGCCATAGAGTTCCACTGGTGACAGCTAGACAGGTAGTTGGCACACAGCAGTCATATCCTGAGTGGGGGAAGGGAGGGTGACTGACCTTATGGAAGTCAGCAGTGTGGCTTAGTCAGTGGACTCTGGTCTGGGCTCTGTGTGTGTGTGTGTGTGTGTGTGTGTGTGTGTGTGCGTGTGTGTGTGTGTGTGTGTGTGTGTGTGTGTGTGTGTGTGTGTGTGTGTGTGTGTGTGTGTGTGTGTGTGTGTGTGTGTGTGTGTGTGTGTGTGTGTGTGTGTGTGTGTGTGTGTGTGTGTGTGTGTGTGTGTGTGTGTGTGTGTGTGTGTGTGTGTGTGTGTGTGTGTGTGTGTGTGTGGCCAAGTGGCTTCCTCTTCAATCCTGACTCTGAAACAGGGGACGTGTTATGTTACTGCAAAAGCAGCATTCTCTCTGTGCTGCACCAGCGCCAGCCAACCCACATTCACTGTGGTCCTGGGACTTTCTACATCAACATATGTCAAACCATATAGATCAGTCCATACAGTCAAGTGTAAAGCAGTCTTCTCAACGCCTGGCAGAAGTCTCCTGTCCTCCCTGCCTCTGTCCAGCTTCAGGGTGGCACTGAGGCTTTTGGCTATTACCTTTTCCCTTTCTCAAGATGTTGTTACATGGAATATTGGGCTCTCTCTTTCCGTGGTCTGGCATGTCCAATCCAATCATGAACGATATGCATTCCTCTCTCGCTCACCGCCAGCCGCAGCCCTCCAGATCAGAGTGCCCTCAGAGCTCTGGGCCAAGCTGCAGGTTGCAGCACCGAAGGTAGGAATGTATGAGACGGACGAGTGCACCCGTTGGCCCGGGGTTTAATAAAACACTAGAGAAACGACTTGCAAAACCACAGTAGCAAATTATTCAACATATTGCTTGGCCAAGGCACA